>NC_140585.1:108788603-108966103 GCF_964204655.1 Triturus cristatus | reverse complement strand
GTAGCATAAAGTCAGACATCCTTAGGTCGCTGGTTCAAATCAGGCTCGAAGGATTTTGTGCTTCGATTTCCATATCTTTCACTTTTATTCAAACAATACCTTCCATTGATTATGATCGAGACTTTGCAGTCCCTGGGTTTCAGGGATTCCTTGCATCCATCAAACAGCTCGAGTGCAAAAGTGGGGATGTAGCTCAGTGGTAGAGCGCATGTTTTGCATGTATGAGGTCCCGGGTTCAATCCCCGGCATCTCCAGGAGCCTCTGTTCCTTATCTTGGCTTTTTTCCAGAAGGCTAGCCTGCCATCATGCAGAAAGAAGAAGTTTGTCATGCAGTTGGGGTGAGAGCCCCACTTAAATAGTCAGACATTTGCTTTGGAAAAATCTTTGAACTAGGCATAGTTTGCGCATTTCAAGAAAATCGGAGAATTTTGCATTCCAAAAGAAGGAAATAAATGCCCTCTCTGAGGATCGAACTCAGGACCTTCAGATTATGAGACTGACGCGCTGCCTACTGCGCTAAGAAGGCTGTATATAGGCATCTGTACATAAGACCATGAAGATCATCCAGGTACAAGGCTGAAGGATTTTCCTGACTGACATTGTATACTGCAGAGTCGAATGGGGTGATGTGGCCGTCGGTTCAATGCAGGGTTTCCAATCATACAGTCAAATCTTGCAGAAGTGGGGATGTAACTCAGTGGTAGAGCGCATGCTTTGCATGTATGAGGCCCCGGGTTCAATCCCCGGCATCTCCAGACTTTTGCCATGCTTACCTTGGATTTTGGGCAGAAAGC
The DNA here is from genome assembly GCF_964204655.1 of Triturus cristatus. NCBI lineage: Eukaryota > Metazoa > Chordata > Amphibia > Caudata > Salamandridae > Triturus > Triturus cristatus. Next base: position 108,965,309 of record NC_140585.1, on the reverse strand, counting down.
TAGGCTGGCATCATGATGAAGGAAGAGATATGTCCTCCAACCGGGATGAGGACCCCGCTTAATCTGTCAGACGTTTGCCTTGAAAAATCCCATGAAATGGGGCTATCTCATTTTTGATGATTATAGATCAAAAGAATCCTACTTGTTGAAGACATCAAAGTGATGATTCATCTTGACAACCATAATGCTTTGATGATAGAAATCTGTCGCATCTCTCTTGATCATTGGTAAGGGTTCTTCTTCTAAACCAAAGACTCTTTACAGTAGCTTTTAGAAAAACGGAATATTTTGTTTATCTCAATCACCTTCAATCTACAGATTTTTCCGTTCTCTTTCCTTTTGAAAATGCATCCAAAATGCACGTTCTTGATGCTGGGTGCTTAGTAATGACTCCCATAACTTTCTGTCATTTCTTTCATGGTTCCGCGCAGCCATCCATTTGCCACCAATGCTGCCCAAGGTCTTTGTATCAAAGTTCCTTTCCTTTCTGTAAAATTGAAATTTGGAGCACCCCTGCTTATCCCCAAGCCAAGACAGAACATGAACTTTGGTCTGAAATCCTCCTTTGGGGTGATAAGACGTACCTTACAGTGTGCTCTAAGAACTGGTGACTTTGAGAGGGAGCTGCAGGTAATGTTCATGATTTTCATCGATCTGCTCCTGATCCCCACCCCCACAACCTTTCTTGAGCGAGAGATAATTACAGCGCTGAAAGATACTTCAGCCACTCCTTCGATAGCTCAGTTGGTAGAGCGGAGGACTGTAGCATAAAGTCAGACATCCTTAGGTCGCTGGTTCAAATCTGGCTCGAAGGATTTTGTGCTTCGATTTCCATATCTTTCACTTTTATTCAAACAATACCTTCCATTGATTATGATCGAGACTTTGCAGTCCCTGGGTTTCAGGGACTCCTTGCATCCATCAAACAGCTCGAGTGCAAAAGTGGGGATGTAGCTCAGTGGTAGAGCGCATGCTTCGCATGTATGAGGTCCCGGGTTCAATCCCCGGCATCTCCAGGAGCCTCTGTTCCTTATCTTGGCTTTTTTCCAGAAGGCTAGCCTGCCATCATGCAGAAAGAAGAAGTTTGTCATGCAGTTGGGGTGAGAGCCCCACTTAAATAGTCAGACATTTGCTTTGGAAAAATCTTTGAACTAGGCATAGTTTGCGCATTTCAAGAAAATCGGAGAATTTTGCATTCCAAAAGAAGGAAATAAATGCCCTCTCTGAGGATCGAACTCAGGACCTTCAGATTATGAGACTGACGCGCTGCCTACTGCGCTAAGAAGGCTGTATATAGGCATCTGTACATAAGACCATGAAGATCATCCAGGTACAAGGCTGAAGTTTTTTCCTGACTGACATTGTATACTGCAGAGTCAAATGGGGTGATGTGGCCGTCGGTTCAATGCAGGGTTTCCAATCATACAGTCAAATTTTGCAGAAGTGGGGATGTAGCTCAGTGGTAGAGCGCATGCTTTGCATGTATCAGGCCCCGGGTTCAATCCCCGGCATCTCCAGACTTTTGCCATGCTTACCTTGGATTTTGGGCAGAAAGCTAGGCTGGCATCATGATGAAGGAAGAGATATGTCCTCCAACAGGGATGAGGACCCTGCTTAATCTGTCAGACGTTTGCCTTGAAAAATCCCATGAAATGGGGCTATCTCATTTTTGATGATTATAGATCAAAAGAATCCTACTTGTTGAAGACATCAAAGTGATGATTCATCTTGACAACCATAATGCTTTGATGATAGAAATCTGTCGCATCTCTCTTGATCATTGGTAAGGGTTCTTCTTCTAAACCAAAGACTCTTTACAGTAGCTTTTAGAAAAACGGAATATTTTGTTTATCTCAATCACCTTCAATCTACAGATTTTTCCGTTCTCTTTCCTTTTGAAAATGCATCCAAAATGCACGTTCTTGATGCTGGGTGCTTAGTAATGACTCCCATAACTTTCTGTCATTTCTTTCATGGTTCCGCGCAGCCATCCATTTGCCACCAATGCTGCCCAAGGTCTTTGTATCAAAGTTCTTTTCCTTTCTGTAAAATTGAAATTTGGAGCACCCCTGCTTATCCCCAAGCCAAGACAGAACATGAACTTTGGTCTGAAATCCTCCTTTGGGGTGATAAGACGTACCTTACAGTGTGCTCTAAGAACTGGTGACTTTGAGAGGGAGCTGCAGGTAATGTTAATGATTTTCATCGATCTGCTCCTGATCCCCACCCCCACAACCTTTCTTGAGCGAGAGATAATTACAGCGCTGAAAGATACTTCAGCCACTCCTTCGATAGCTCAGTTGGTAGAGCGGAGGACTGTAGCATAAAGTCAGACATCCTTAGGTCGCTGGTTCAAATCAGGCTCGAAGGATTTTGTGCTTCGATTTCCATATCTTTCACTTTTATTCAAACAATACCTTCCATTGATTATGATCGAGACTTTGCAGTCCCTGGGTTTCAGGGATTCCTTGCATCCATCAAACAGCTCGAGTGCAAAAGTGGGGATGTAGCTCAGTGGTAGAGCGCATGTTTTGCATGTATGAGGTCCCGGGTTCAATCCCCGGCATCTCCAGGAGCCTCTGTTCCTTATCTTGGCTTTTTTCCAGAAGGCTAGCCTGCCATCATGCAGAAAGAAGAAGTTTGTCATGCAGTTGGGGTGAGAGCCCCACTTAAATAGTCAGACATTTGCTTTGGAAAAATCTTTGAACTAGGCATAGTTTGCGCATTTCAAGAAAATCGGAGAATTTTGCATTCCAAAAGAAGGAAATAAATGCCCTCTCTGAGGATCGAACTCAGGACCTTCAGATTATGAGACTGACGCGCTGCCTACTGCGCTAAGAAGGCTGTATATAGGCATCTGTACATAAGACCATGAAGATCATCCAGGTACAAGGCTGAAGGATTTTCCTGACTGACATTGTATACTGCAGAGTCGAATGGGGTGATGTGGCCGTCGGTTCAATGCAGGGTTTCCAATCATACAGTCAAATCTTGCAGAAGTGGGGATGTAGCTCAGTGGTAGAGCGCATGCTTTGCATGTATGAGGCCCCGGGTTCAATCCCCGGCATCTCCAGACTTTTGCCATGCTTACCTTGGATTTTGGGCAGAAAGCTAGGCTGGCATCATGATGAAGGAAGAGATATGTCCTCCAACCGGGATGAGGACCCCGCTTAATCTGTCAGACGTTTGCCTTGAAAAATCCCATGAAATGGGGCTATCTCATTTTTGATGATTATAGATCAAAAGAATCCTACTTGTTGAAGACATCAAAGTGATGATTCATCTTGACAACCATAATGCTTTGATGATAGAAATCTGTCGCATCTCTCTTGATCATTGGTAAGGGTTCTTCTTCTAAACCAAAGACTCTTTACAGTAGCTTTTAGAAAAACGGAATATTTTGTTTATCTCAATCACCTTCAATCTACAGATTTTTCCGTTCTCTTTCCTTTTGAAAATGCATCCAAAATGCACGTTCTTGATGCTGGGTGCTTAGTAATGACTCCCATAACTTTCTGTCATTTCTTTCATGGTTCCGCGCAGCCATCCATTTGCCACCAATGCTGCCCAAGGTCTTTGTATCAAAGTTCCTTTCCTTTCTGTAAAATTGAAATTTGGAGCACCCCTGCTTATCCCCAAGCCAAGACAGAACATGAACTTTGGTCTGAAATCCTCCTTTGGGGTGATAAGACGTACCTTACAGTGTGCTCTAAGAACTGGTGACTTTGAGAGGGAGCTGCAGGTAATGTTCATGATTTTCATCGATCTGCTCCTGATCCCCACCCCCACAACCTTTCTTGAGCGAGAGATAATTACAGCGCTGAAAGATACTTCAGCCACTCCTTCGATAGCTCAGTTGGTAGAGCGGAGGACTGTAGCATAAAGTCAGACATCCTTAGGTCGCTGGTTCAAATCTGGCTCGAAGGATTTTGTGCTTCGATTTCCATATCTTTCACTTTTATTCAAACAATACCTTCCATTGATTATGATCGAGACTTTGCAGTCCCTGGGTTTCAGGGACTCCTTGCATCCATCAAACAGCTCGAGTGCAAAAGTGGGGATGTAGCTCAGTGGTAGAGCGCATGCTTCGCATGTATGAGGTCCCGGGTTCAATCCCCGGCATCTCCAGGAGCCTCTGTTCCTTATCTTGGCTTTTTTCCAGAAGGCTAGCCTGCCATCATGCAGAAAGAAGAAGTTTGTCATGCAGTTGGGGTGAGAGCCCCACTTAAATAGTCAGACATTTGCTTTGGAAAAATCTTTGAACTAGGCATAGTTTGCGCATTTCAAGAAAATCGGAGAATTTTGCATTCCAAAAGAAGGAAATAAATGCCCTCTCTGAGGATCGAACTCAGGACCTTCAGATTATGAGACTGACGCTCTGCCTACTGCGCTAAGAAGGCTGTATATAGGCATCTGTACATAAGACCATGAAGATCATCCAGGTACAAGGCTGAAGTTTTTTCCTGACTGACATTGTATACTGCAGAGTCAAATGGGGTGATGTGGCCGTCGGTTCAATGCAGGGTTTCCAATCATACAGTCAAATTTTGCAGAAGTGGGGATGTAGCTCAGTGGTAGAGCGCATGCTTTGCATGTATCAGGCCCCGGGTTCAATCCCCGGCATCTCCAGACTTTTGCCATGCTTACCTTGGATTTTGGGCAGAAAGCTAGGCTGGCATCATGATGAAGGAAGAGATATGTCCTCCAACAGGGATGAGGACCCTGCTTAATCTGTCAGACGTTTGCCTTGAAAAATCCCATGAAATGGGGCTATCTCATTTTTGATGATTATAGATCAAAAGAATCCTACTTGTTGAAGACATCAAAGTGATGATTCATCTTGACAACCATAATGCTTTGATGATAGAAATCTGTCGCATCTCTCTTGATCATTGGTAAGGGTTCTTCTTCTAAACCAAAGACTCTTTACAGTAGCTTTTAGAAAAACGGAATATTTTGTTTATCTCAATCACCTTCAATCTACAGATTTTTCCGTTCTCTTTCCTTTTGAAAATGCATCCAAAATGCACGTTCTTGATGCTGGGTGCTTAGTAATGACTCCCATAACTTTCTGTCATTTCTTTCATGGTTCCGCGCAGCCATCCATTTGCCACCAATGCTGCCCAAGGTCTTTGTATCAAAGTTCCTTTCCTTTCTGTAAAATTGAAATTTGGAGCACCCCTGCTTATCCCCAAGCCAAGACAGAACATGAACTTTGGTCTGAAATCCTCCTTTGGGGTGATAAGACGTACCTTACAGTGTGCTCTAAGAACTGGTGACTTTGAGAGGGAGCTGCAGGTAATGTTAATGATTTTCATCGATCTGCTCCTGATCCCCACCCCCACAACCTTTCTTGAGCGAGAGATAATTACAGCGCTGAAAGATACTTCAGCCACTCCTTCGATAGCTCAGTTGGTAGAGCGGAGGACTGTAGCATAAAGTCAGACATCCTTAGGTCGCTGGTTCAAATCAGGCTCGAAGGATTTTGTGCTTCGATTTCCATATCTTTCACTTTTATTCAAACAATACCTTCCATTGATTATGATCGAGACTTTGCAGTCCCTGGGTTTCAGGGATTCCTTGCATCCATCAAACAGCTCAAGTGCAAAAGTGGGGATGTAGCTCAGTGGTAGAGCGCATGTTTTGCATGTATGAGGTCCCGGGTTCAATCCCCGGCATCTCCAGGAGCCTCTGTTCCTTATCTTGGCTTTTTTCCAGAAGGCTAGCCTGCCATCATGCAGAAAGAAGAAGTTTGTCATGCAGTTGGGGTGAGAGCCCCACTTAAATAGTCAGACATTTGCTTTGGAAAAATCTTTGAACTAGGCATAGTTTGCGCATTTCAAGAAAATCGGAGAATTTTGCATTCCAAAAGAAGGAAATAAATGCCCTCTCTGAGGATCGAACTCAGGACCTTCAGATTATGAGACTGACGCGCTGCCTACTGCGCTAAGAAGGCTGTATATAGGCATCTGTACATAAGACCATGAAGATCATTCAGGTACAAGGCTGAAGGATTTTCCTGACTGACATTGTATACTGCAGAGTCGAATGGGGTGATGTGGCCGTCGGTTCAATGCAGGGTTTCCAATCATACAGTCAAATCTTGCAGAAGTGGGGATGTAGCTCAGTGGTAGAGCGCATGCTTTGCATGTATGAGGCCCCGGGTTCAATCCCCGGCATCTCCAGACTTTTGCCATGCTTACCTTGGATTTTGGGCAGAAAGCTAGGCTGGCATCATGATGAAGGAAGAGATATGTCCTCCAACCGGGATGAGGACCCCGCTTAATCTGTCAGACGTTTGCCTTGAAAAATCCCATGAAATGGGGCTATCTCATTTTTGATGATTATAGATCAAAAGAATCCTACTTGTTGAAGACATCAAAGTGATGATTCATCTTGACAACCATAATGCTTTGATGATAGAAATCTGTCGCATCTCTCTTGATCATTGGTAAGGGTTCTTCTTCTAAACCAAAGACTCTTTACAGTAGCTTTTAGAAAAACGGAATATTTTGTTTATCTCAATCACCTTCAATCTACAGATTTTTCCGTTCTCTTTCCTTTTGAAAATGCATCCAAAATGCACGTTCTTGATGCTGGGTGCTTAGTAATGACTCCCATAACTTTCTGTCATTTCTTTCATGGTTCCGCGCAGCCATCCATTTGCCACCAATGCTGCCCAAGGTCTTTGTATCAAAGTTCCTTTCCTTTCTGTAAAATTGAAATTTGGAGCACCCCTGCTTATCCCCAAGCCAAGACAGAACATGAACTTTGGTCTGAAATCCTCCTTTGGGGTGATAAGACGTACCTTACAGTGTGCTCTAAGAACTGGTGACTTTGAGAGGGAGCTGCAGGTAATGTTAATGATTTTCATCGATCTGCTCCTGATCCCCACCCCCACAACCTTTCTTGAGCGAGAGATAATTACAGCGCTGAAAGATACTTCAGCCACTCCTTCGATAGCTCAGTTGGTAGAGCGGAGGACTGTAGCATAAAGTCAGACATCCTTAGGTCGCTGGTTCAAATCAGGCTCGAAGGATTTTGTGCTTCGATTTCCATATCTTTCACTTTTATTCAAACAATACCTTCCATTGATTATGATCGAGACTTTGCAGTCCCTGGGTTTCAGGGATTCCTTGCATCCATCAAACAGCTCGAGTGCAAAAGTGGGGATGTAGCTCAGTGGTAGAGCGCATGTTTTGCATGTATGAGGTCCCGGGTTCAATCCCCGGCATCTCCAGGAGCCTCTGTTCCTTATCTTGGCTTTTTTCCAGAAGGCTAGCCTGCCATCATGCAGAAAGAAGAAGTTTGTCATGCAGTTGGGGTGAGAGCCCCACTTAAATAGTCAGACATTTGCTTTGGAAAAATCTTTGAACTAGGCATAGTTTGCGCATTTCAAGAAAATCGGAGAATTTTGCATTCCAAAAGAAGGAAATAAATGCCCTCTCTGAGGATCGAACTCAGGACCTTCAGATTATGAGACTGACGCGCTGCCTACTGCGCTAAGAAGGCTGTATATAGGCATCTGTACATAAGACCATGAAGATCATCCAGGTACAAGGCTGAAGGATTTTCCTGACTGACATTGTATACTGCAGAGTCGAATGGGGTGATGTGGCCGTCGGTTCAATGCAGGGTTTCCAATCATACAGTCAAATCTTGCAGAAGTGGGGATGTAGCTCAGTGGTAGAGCGCATGCTTTGCATGTATGAGGCCCCGGGTTCAATCCCCGGCATCTCCAGACTTTTGCCATGCTTACCTTGGATTTTGGGCAGAAAGCTAGGCTGGCATCATGATGAAGGAAGAGATATGTCCTCCAACCGGGAAGAGGACCCCGCTTAATCTGTCAGACGTTTGCCTTGAAAAATCCCATGAAATGGGGCTATCTCATTTTTGATGATTATAGATCAAAAGAATCCTACTTGTTGAAGACATCAAAGTGATGATTCATCTTGACAACCATAATGCTTTGATGATAGAAATCTGTCGCATCTCTCTTGATCATTGGTAAGGGTTCTTCTTCTAAACCAAAGACTCTTTACAGTAGCTTTTAGAAAAATGGAATATTTTGTTTATCTCAATCACCTTCAATCTACAGATTTTTCCGTTCTCTTTCCTTTTGAAAATGCATCCAAAATGCACGTTCTTGATGCTGGGTGCTTAGTAATGACTCCCATAACTTTCTGTCATTTCTTTCATGGTTCCGCGCAGCCATCCATTTGCCACCAATGCTGCCCAAGGTCTTTGTATCAAAGTTCCTTTCCTTTCTGTAAAATTGAAATTTGGAGCACCCCTGCTTATCCCCAAGCCAAGACAGAACATGAACTTTGGTCTGAAATCCTCCTTTGGGGTGATAAGACGTACCTTACAGTGTGCTCTAAGAACTGGTGACTTTGAGAGGGAGCTGCAGGTAATGTTCATGATTTTCATCGATCTGCTCCTGATCCCCACCCCCACAACCTTTCTTGAGCGAGAGATAATTACAGCGCTGAAAGATACTTCAGCCACTCCTTCGATAGCTCAGTTGGTAGAGCGGAGGACTGTAGCATAAAGTCAGACATCCTTAGGTCGCTGGTTCAAATCAGGCTCGAAGGATTTTGTGCTTCGATTTCCATATCTTTCACTTTTATTCAAACAATACCTTCCATTGATTATGATCGAGACTTTGCAGTCCCTGGGTTTCAGGAACTCCTTGCATCCATCAAACAGCTCGAGTGCAAAAGTGGGGATGTAGCTCAGTGGTAGAGCGCATGCTTCGCATGTATGAGGTCCCGGGTTCAATCCCCGGCATCTCCAGGAGCCTCTGTTCCTTATCTTGGCTTTTTTCCAGAAGGCTAGCCTGCCATCATGCAGAAAGAAGAAGTTTGTCATGCAGTTGGGGTGAGAGCCCCACTTAAATAGTCAGACATTTGCTTTGGAAAAATCTTTGAACTAGGCATAGTTTGCGCATTTCAAGAAAATCGGAGAATTTTGCATTCCAAAAGAAGGAAATAAATGCCCTCTCTGAGGATCGAACTCAGGACCTTCAGATTATGAGACTGACGCGCTGCCTACTGCGCTAAGAAGGCTGTATATAGGCATCTGTACATAAGACCATGAAGATCATCCAGGTACAAGGCTGAAGTTTTTTCCTGACTGACATTGTATACTGCAGAGTCAAATGGGGTGATGTGGCCGTCGGTTCAATGCAGGGTTTCCAATCATACAGTCAAATTTTGCAGAAGTGGGGATGTAGCTCAGTGGTAGAGCGCATGCTTTGCATGTATCAGGCCCCGGGTTCAATCCCCGGCATCTCCAGACTTTTGCCATGCTTACCTTGGATTTTGGGCAGAAAGCTAGGCTGGCATCATGATGAAGGAAGAGATATGTCCTCCAACAGGGATGAGGACCCTGCTTAATCTGTCAGACGTTTGCCTTGAAAAATCCCATGAAATGGGGCTATCTCATTTTTGATGATTATAGATCAAAAGAATCCTACTTGTTGAAGACATCAAAGTGATGATTCATCTTGACAACCATAATGCTTTGATGATAGAAATCTGTCGCATCTCTCTTGATCATTGGTAAGGGTTCTTCTTCTAAACCAAAGACTCTTTACAGTAGCTTTTAGAAAAACGGAATATTTTGTTTATCTCAATCACCTTCAATCTACAGATTTTTCCGTTCTCTTTCCTTTTGAAAATGCATCCAAAATGCACGTTCTTGATGCTGGGTGCTTAGTAATGACTCCCATAACTTTCTGTCATTTCTTTCATGGTTCCGCGCAGCCATCCATTTGCCACCAATGCTGCCCAAGGTCTTTGTATCAAAGTTCCTTTCCTTTCTGTAAAATTGAAATTTGGAGCACCCCTGCTTATCCCCAAGCCAAGACAGAACATGAACTTTGGTCTGAAATCCTCCTTTGGGGTGATAAGACGTACCTTACAGTGTGCTCTAAGAACTGGTGACTTTGAGAGGGAGCTGCAGGTAATGTTAATGATTTTCATCGATCTGCTCCTGATCCCCACCCCCACAACCTTTCTTGAGCGAGAGATAATTACAGCGCTGAAAGATACTTCAGACACTCCTTCGATAGCTCAGTTGGTAGAGCGGAGGACTGTAGCATAAAGTCAGACATCCTTAGGTCGCTGGTTCAAATCAGGCTCGAAGGATTTTGTGCTTCGATTTCCATATCTTTCACTTTTATTCAAACAATACCTTCCATTGATTATGATCGAGACTTTGCAGTCCCTGGGTTTCAGGGATTCCTTGCATCCATCAAACAGCTCGAGTGCAAAAGTGGGGATGTAGCTCAGTGGTAGAGCGCATGTTTTGCATGTATGAGGTCCCGGGTTCAATCCCCGGCATCTCCAGGAGCCTCTGTTCCTTATCTTGGCTTTTTTCCAGAAGGCTAGCCTGCCATCATGCAGAAAGAAGAAGTTTGTCATGCAGTTGGGGTGAGAGCCCCACTTAAATAGTCAGACATTTGCTTTGGAAAAATCTTTGAACTAGGCATAGTTTGCGCATTTCAAGAAAATCGGAGAATTTTGCATTCCAAAAGAAGGAAATAAATGCCCTCTCTGAGGATCGAACTCAGGACCTTCAGATTATGAGACTGACGCGCTGCCTACTGCGCTAAGAAGGCTGTATATAGGCATCTGTACATAAGACCATGAAGATCATCCAGGTACAAGGCTGAAGGATTTTCCTGACTGACATTGTATACTGCAGAGTCGAATGGGGTGATGTGGCCGTCGGTTCAATGCAGGGTTTCCAATCATACAGTCAAATCTTGCAGAAGTGGGGATGTAACTCAGTGGTAGAGCGCATGCTTTGCATGTATGAGGCCCCGGGTTCAATCCCCGGCATCTCCAGACTTTTGCCATGCTTACCTTGGATTTTGGGCAGAAAGCTAGGCTGGCATCATGATGAAGGAAGAGATATGTCCTCCAACCGGGATGAGGACCCCGCTTAATCTGTCAGACGTTTGCCTTGAAAAATCCCATGAAATGGGGCTATCTCATTTTTGATGATTATAGATCAAAAGAATCCTACTTGTTGAAGACATCAAAGTGATGATTCATCTTGACAACCATAATGCTTTGATGATAGAAATCTGTCGCATCTCTCTTGATCATTGGTAAGGGTTCTTCTTCTAAACCAAAGACTCTTTACAGTAGCTTTTAGAAAAACGGAATATTTTGTTTATCTCAATCACCTTCAATCTACAGATTTTTCCGTTCTCTTTCCTTTTGAAAATGCATCCAAAATGCACGTTCTTGATGCTGGGTGCTTAGTAATGACTCCCATAACTTTCTGTCATTTCTTTCATGGTTCCGCGCAGCCATCCATTTGCCACCAATGCTGCCCAAGGTCTTTGTATCAAAGTTCCTTTCCTTTCTGTAAAATTGAAATTTGGAGCACCCCTGCTTATCCCCAAGCCAAGACAGAACATGAACTTTGGTCTGAAATCCTCCTTTGGGGTGATAAGACGTACCTTACAGTGTGCTCTAAGAACTGGTGACTTTGAGAGGGAGCTGCAGGTAATGTTCATGATTTTCATCGATCTGCTCCTGATCCCCACCCCCACAACCTTTCTTGAGCGAGAGATAATTACAGCGCTGAAAGATACTTCAGCCACTCCTTCGATAGCTCAGTTGGTAGAGCGGAGGACTGTAGCATAAAGTCAGACATCCTTAGGTCGCTGGTTCAAATCTGGCTCGAAGGATTTTGTGCTTCGATTTCCATATCTTTCACTTTTATTCAAACAATACCTTCCATTGATTATGATCGAGACTTTGCAGTCCCTGGGTTTCAGGGACTCCTTGCATCCATCAAACAGCTCGAGTGCAAAAGTGGGGATGTAGCTCAGTGGTAGAGCGCATGCTTCGCATGTATGAGGTCCCGGGTTCAATCCCCGGCATCTCCAGGAGCCTCTGTTCCTTATCTTGGCTTTTTTCCAGAAGGCTAGCCTGCCATCATGCAGAAAGAAGAAGTTTGTCATGCAGTTGGGGTGAGAGCCCCACTTAAATAGTCAGACATTTGCTTTGGAAAAATCTTTGAACTAGGCATAGTTTGCGCATTTCAAGAAAATCGGAGAATTTTGCATTCCAAAAGAAGGAAATAAATGCCCTCTCTGAGGATCGAACTCAGGACCTTCAGATTATGAGACTGACGCTCTGCCTACTGCGCTAAGAAGGCTGTATATAGGCATCTGTACATAAGACCATGAAGATCATCCAGGTACAAGGCTGAAGTTTTTTCCTGACTGACATTGTATACTGCAGAGTCAAATGGGGTGATGTGGCCGTCGGTTCAATGCAGGGTTTCCAATCATACAGTCAAATTTTGCAGAAGTGGGGATGTAGCTCAGTGGTAGAGCGCATGCTTTGCATGTATCAGGCCCCGGGTTCAATCCCCGGCATCTCCAGACTTTTGCCATGCTTACCTTGGATTTTGGGCAGAAAGCTAGGCTGGCATCATGATGAAGGAAGAGATATGTCCTCCAACAGGGATGAGGACCCTGCTTAATCTGTCAGACGTTTGCCTTGAAAAATCCCATGAAATGGGGCTATCTCATTTTTGATGATTATAGATCAAAAGAATCCTACTTGTTGAAGACATCAAAGTGATGATTCATCTTGACAACCATAATGCTTTGATGATAGAAATCTGTCGCATCTCTCTTGATCATTGGTAAGGGTTCTTCTTCTAAACCAAAGACTCTTTACAGTAGCTTTTAGAAAAACGGAATATTTTGTTTATCTCAATCACCTTCAATCTACAGATTTTTCCGTTCTCTTTCCTTTTGAAAATGCATCCAAAATGCACGTTCTTGATGCTGGGTGCTTAGTAATGACTCCCATAACTTTCTGTCATTTCTTTCATGGTTCCGCGCAGCCATCCATTTGCCACCAATGCTGCCCAAGGTCTTTGTATCAAAGTTCCTTTCCTTTCTGTAAAATTGAAATTTGGAGCACCCCTGCTTATCCCCAAGCCAAGACAGAACATGAACTTTGGTCTGAAATCCTCCTTTGGGGTGATAAGACGTACCTTACAGTGTGCTCTAAGAACTGGTGACTTTGAGAGGGAGCTGCAGGTAATGTTCATGATTTTCATCGATCTGCTCCTGATCCCCACCCCCACAACCTTTCTTGAGCGAGAGATAATTACAGCGCTGAAAGATACTTCAGCCACTCCTTCGATAGCTCAGTTGGTAGAGCGGAGGACTGTAGCATAAAGTCAGACATCCTTAGGTCGCTGGTTCAAATCTGGCTCGAAGGATTTTGTGCTTCGATTTCCATATCTTTCACTTTTATTCAAACAATACCTTCCATTGATTATGATCGAGACTTTGCAGTCCCTGGGTTTCAGGGACTCCTTGCATCCATCAAACAGCTCGAGTGCAAAAGTGGGGATGTAGCTCAGTGGTAGAGCGCATGCTTCGCATGTATGAGGTCCCGGGTTCAATCCCCGGCATCTCCAGGAGCCTCTGTTCCTTATCTTGGCTTTTTTCCAGAAGGCTAGCCTGCCATCATGCAGAAAGAAGAAGTTTGTCATGCAGTTGGGGTGAGAGCCCCACTTAAATAGTCAGACATTTGCTTTGGAAAAATCTTTGAACTAGGCATAGTTTGCGCATTTCAAGAAAATCGGAGAATTTTGCATTCCAAAAGAAGGAAATAAATGCCCTCTCTGAGGATCGAACTCAGGACCTTCAGATTATGAGACTGACGCGCTGCCTACTGCGCTAAGAAGGCTGTATATAGGCATCTGTACATAAGACCATGAAGATCATCCAGGTACAAGGCTGAAGTTTTTTCCTGACTGACATTGTATACTGCAGAGTCAAATGGGGTGATGTGGCCGTCGGTTCAATGCAGGGTTTCCAATCATACAGTCAAATTTTGCAGAAGTGGGGATGTAGCTCAGTGGTAGAGCGCATGCTTTGCATGTATCAGGCCCCGGGTTCAATCCCCGGCATCTCCAGACTTTTGCCATGCTTACCTTGGATTTTGGGCAGAAAGCTAGGCTGGCATCATGATGAAGGAAGAGATATGTCCTCCAACAGGGATGAGGACCCTGCTTAATCTGTCAGACGTTTGCCTTGAAAAATCCCATGAAATGGGGCTATCTCATTTTTGATGATTATAGATCAAAAGAATCCTACTTGTTGAAGACATCAAAGTGATGATTCATCTTGACAACCATAATGCTTTGATGATAGAAATCTGTCGCATCTCTCTTGATCATTGGTAAGGGTTCTTCTTCTAAACCAAAGACTCTTTACAGTAGCTTTTAGAAAAACGGAATATTTTGTTTATCTCAATCACCTTCAATCTACAGATTTTTCCGTTCTCTTTCCTTTTGAAAATGCATCCAAAATGCACGTTCTTGATGCTGGGTGCTTAGTAATGACTCCCATAACTTTCTGTCATTTCTTTCATGGTTCCGCGCAGCCATCCATTTGCCACCAATGCTGCCCAAGGTCTTTGTATCAAAGTTCTTTTCCTTTCTGTAAAATTGAAATTTGGAGCACCCCTGCTTATCCCCAAGCCAAGACAGAACATGAACTTTGGTCTGAAATCCTCCTTTGGGGTGATAAGACGTACCTTACAGTGTGCTCTAAGAACTGGTGACTTTGAGAGGGAGCTGCAGGTAATGTTAATGATTTTCATCGATCTGCTCCTGATCCCCACCCCCACAACCTTTCTTGAGCGAGAGATAATTACAGCGCTGAAAGATACTTCAGCCACTCCTTCGATAGCTCAGTTGGTAGAGCGGAGGACTGTAGCATAAAGTCAGACATCCTTAGGTCGCTGGTTCAAATCAGGCTCGAAGGATTTTGTGCTTCGATTTCCATATCTTTCACTTTTATTCAAACAATACCTTCCATTGATTATGATCGAGACTTTGCAGTCCCTGGGTTTCAGGGATTCCTTGCATCCATCAAACAGCTCGAGTGCAAAAGTGGGGATGTAGCTCAGTGGTAGAGCGCATGTTTTGCATGTATGAGGTCCCGGGTTCAATCCCCGGCATCTCCAGGAGCCTCTGTTCCTTATCTTGGCTTTTTTCCAGAAGGCTAGCCTGCCATCAGGCGGAAAGAAGAAGTTTGTCATGCAGTTGGGGTGAGAGCCCCACTTAAATAGTCAGACATTTGCTTTGGAAAAATCTTTGAACTAGGCATAGTTTGCGCATTTCAAGAAAATCGGAGAATTTTGCATTCCAAAAGAAGGAAATAAATGCCCTCTCTGAGGATCGAACTCAGGACCTTCAGATTATGAGACTGACGCGCTGCCTACTGCGCTAAGAAGGCTGTATATAGGCATCTGTACATAAGACCATGAAGATCATCCAGGTACAAGGCTGAAGGATTTTCCTGACTGACATTGTATACTGCAGAGTCGAATGGGGTGATGTGGCCGTCGGTTCAATGCAGGGTTTCCAATCATACAGTCAAATCTTGCAGAAGTGGGGATGTAGCTCAGTGGTAGAGCGCATGCTTTGCATGTATGAGGCCCCGGGTTCAATCCCCGGCATCTCCAGACTTTTGCCATGCTTACCTTGGATTTTGGGCAGAAAGCTAGGCTGGCATCATGATGAAGGAAGAGATATGTCCTCCAACCGGGATGAGGACCCCGCTTAATCTGTCAGACGTTTGCCTTGAAAAATCCCATGAAATGGGGCTATCTCATTTTTGATGATTATAGATCAAAAGAATCCTACTTGTTGAAGACATCAAAGTGATGATTCATCTTGACAACCATAATGCTTTGATGATAGAAATCTGTCGCATCTCTCTTGATCATTGGTAAGGGTTCTTCTTCTAAACCAAAGACTCTTTACAGTAGCTTTTAGAAAAACGGAATATTTTGTTTATCTCAATCACCTTCAATCTACAGATTTTTCCGTTCTCTTTCCTTTTGAAAATGCATCCAAAATGCACGTTCTTGATGCTGGGTGCTTAGTAATGACTCCCATAACTTTCTGTCATTTCTTTCATGGTTCCGCGCAGCCATCCATTTGCCACCAATGCTGCCCAAGGTCTTTGTATCAAAGTTCCTTTCCTTTCTGTAAAATTGAAATTTGGAGCACCCCTGCTTATCCCCAAGCCAAGACAGAACATGAACTTTGGTCTGAAATCCTCCTTTGGGGTGATAAGACGTACCTTACAGTGTGCTCTAAGAACTGGTGACTTTGAGAGGGAGCTGCAGGTAATGTTCATGATTTTCATCGATCTGCTCCTGATCCCCACCCCCACAACCTTTCTTGAGCGAGAGATAATTACAGCGCTGAAAGATACTTCAGCCACTCCTTCGATAGCTCAGTTGGTAGAGCGGAGGACTGTAGCATAAAGTCAGACATCCTTAGGTCGCTGGTTCAAATCTGGCTCGAAGGATTTTGTGCTTCGATTTCCATATCTTTCACTTTTATTCAAACAATACCTTCCATTGATTATGATCGAGACTTTGCAGTCCCTGGGTTTCAGGGACTCCTTGCATCCATCAAACAGCTCGAGTGCAAAAGTGGGGATGTAGCTCAGTGGTAGAGCGCATGCTTCGCATGTATGAGGTCCCGGGTTCAATCCCCGGCATCTCCAGGAGCCTCTGTTCCTTATCTTGGCTTTTTTCCAGAAGGCTAGCCTGCCATCATGCAGAAAGAAGAAGTTTGTCATGCAGTTGGGGTGAGAGCCCCACTTAAATAGTCAGACATTTGCTTTGGAAAAATCTTTGAACTAGGCATAGTTTGCGCATTTCAAGAAAATCGGAGAATTTTGCATTCCAAAAGAAGGAAATAAATGCCCTCTCTGAGGATCGAACTCAGGACCTTCAGATTATGAGACTGACGCTCTGCCTACTGCGCTAAGAAGGCTGTATATAGGCATCTGTACATAAGACCATGAAGATCATCCAGGTACAAGGCTGAAGTTTTTTCCTGACTGACATTGTATACTGCAGAGTCAAATGGGGTGATGTGGCCGTCGGTTCAATGCAGGGTTTCCAATCATACAGTCAAATTTTGCAGAAGTGGGGATGTAGCTCAGTGGTAGAGCGCATGCTTTGCATGTATCAGGCCCCGGGTTCAATCCCCGGCATCTCCAGACTTTTGCCATGCTTACCTTGGATTTTGGGCAGAAAGCTAGGCTGGCATCATGATGAAGGAAGAGATATGTCCTCCAACAGGGATGAGGACCCTGCTTAATCTGTCAGACGTTTGCCTTGAAAAATCCCATGAAATGGGGCTATCTCATTTTTGATGATTATAGATCAAAAGAATCCTACTTGTTGAAGACATCAAAGTGATGATTCATCTTGACAACCATAATGCTTTGATGATAGAAATCTGTCGCATCTCTCTTGATCATTGGTAAGGGTTCTTCTTCTAAACCAAAGACTCTTTACAGTAGCTTTTAGAAAAACGGAATATTTTGTTTATCTCAATCACCTTCAATCTACAGATTTTTCCGTTCTCTTTCCTTTTGAAAATGCATCCAAAATGCACGTTCTTGATGCTGGGTGCTTAGTAATGACTCCCATAACTTTCTGTCATTTCTTTCATGGTTCCGCGCAGCCATCCATTTGCCACCAATGCTGCCCAAGGTCTTTGTATCAAAGTTCCTTTCCTTTCTGTAAAATTGAAATTTGGAGCACCCCTGCTTATCCCCAAGCCAAGACAGAACATGAACTTTGGTCTGAAATCCTCCTTTGGGGTGATAAGACGTACCTTACAGTGTGCTCTAAGAACTGGTGACTTTGAGAGGGAGCTGCAGGTAATGTTAATGATTTTCATCGATCTGCTCCTGATCCCCACCCCCACAACCTTTCTTGAGCGAGAGATAATTACAGCGCTGAAAGATACTTCAGCCACTCCTTCGATAGCTCAGTTGGTAGAGCGGAGGACTGTAGCATAAAGTCAGACATCCTTAGGTCGCTGGTTCAAATCAGGCTCGAAGGATTTTGTGCTTCGATTTCCATATCTTTCACTTTTATTCAAACAATACCTTCCATTGATTATGATCGAGACTTTGCAGTCCCTGGGTTTCAGGGATTCCTTGCATCCATCAAACAGCTCAAGTGCAAAAGTGGGGATGTAGCTCAGTGGTAGAGCGCATGTTTTGCATGTATGAGGTCCCGGGTTCAATCCCCGGCATCTCCAGGAGCCTCTGTTCCTTATCTTGGCTTTTTTCCAGAAGGCTAGCCTGCCATCATGCAGAAAGAAGAAGTTTGTCATGCAGTTGGGGTGAGAGCCCCACTTAAATAGTCAGACATTTGCTTTGGAAAAATCTTTGAACTAGGCATAGTTTGCGCATTTCAAGAAAATCGGAGAATTTTGCATTCCAAAAGAAGGAAATAAATGCCCTCTCTGAGGATCGAACTCAGGACCTTCAGATTATGAGACTGACGCGCTGCCTACTGCGCTAAGAAGGCTGTATATAGGCATCTGTACATAAGACCATGAAGATCATTCAGGTACAAGGCTGAAGGATTTTCCTGACTGACATTGTATACTGCAGAGTCGAATGGGGTGATGTGGCCGTCGGTTCAATGCAGGGTTTCCAATCATACAGTCAAATCTTGCAGAAGTGGGGATGTAGCTCAGTGGTAGAGCGCATGCTTTGCATGTATGAGGCCCCGGGTTCAATCCCCGGCATCTCCAGACTTTTGCCATGCTTACCTTGGATTTTGGGCAGAAAGCTAGGCTGGCATCATGATGAAGGAAGAGATATGTCCTCCAACCGGGATGAGGACCCCGCTTAATCTGTCAGACGTTTGCCTTGAAAAATCCCATGAAATGGGGCTATCTCATTTTTGATGATTATAGATCAAAAGAATCCTACTTGTTGAAGACATCAAAGTGATGATTCATCTTGACAACCATAATGCTTTGATGATAGAAATCTGTCGCATCTCTCTTGATCATTGGTAAGGGTTCTTCTTCTAAACCAAAGACTCTTTACAGTAGCTTTTAGAAAAACGGAATATTTTGTTTATCTCAATCACCTTCAATCTACAGATTTTTCCGTTCTCTTTCCTTTTGAAAATGCATCCAAAATGCACGTTCTTGATGCTGGGTGCTTAGTAATGACTCCCATAACTTTCTGTCATTTCTTTCATGGTTCCGCGCAGCCATCCATTTGCCACCAATGCTGCCCAAGGTCTTTGTATCAAAGTTCCTTTCCTTTCTGTAAAATTGAAATTTGGAGCACCCCTGCTTATCCCCAAGCCAAGACAGAACATGAACTTTGGTCTGAAATCCTCCTTTGGGGTGATAAGACGTACCTTACAGTGTGCTCTAAGAACTGGTGACTTTGAGAGGGAGCTGCAGGTAATGTTAATGATTTTCATCGATCTGCTCCTGATCCCCACCCCCACAACCTTTCTTGAGCGAGAGATAATTACAGCGCTGAAAGATACTTCAGCCACTCCTTCGATAGCTCAGTTGGTAGAGCGGAGGACTGTAGCATAAAGTCAGACATCCTTAGGTCGCTGGTTCAAATCAGGCTCGAAGGATTTTGTGCTTCGATTTCCATATCTTTCACTTTTATTCAAACAATACCTTCCATTGATTATGATCGAGACTTTGCAGTCCCTGGGTTTCAGGGATTCCTTGCATCCATCAAACAGCTCAAGTGCAAAAGTGGGGATGTAGCTCAGTGGTAGAGCGCATGTTTTGCATGTATGAGGTCCCGGGTTCAATCCCCGGCATCTCCAGGAGCCTCTGTTCCTTATCTTGGCTTTTTTCCAGAAGGCTAGCCTGCCATCATGCAGAAAGAAGAAGTTTGTCATGCAGGTGGGGTGAGAGCCCCACTTAAATAGTCAGACATTTGCTTTGGAAAAATCTTTGAACTAGGCATAGTTTGCGCATTTCAAGAAAATCGGAGAATTTTGCATTCCAAAAGAAGGAAATAAATGCCCTCTCTGAGGATCGAACTCAGGACCTTCAGATTATGAGACTGACGCGCTGCCTACTGCGCTAAGAAGGCTGTATATAGGCATCTGTACATAAGACCATGAAGATCATTCAGGTACAAGGCTGAAGGATTTTCCTGACTGACATTGTATACTGCAGAGTCGAATGGGGTGATGTGGCCGTCGGTTCAATGCAGGGTTTCCAATCATACAGTCAAATCTTGCAGAAGTGGGGATGTAGCTCAGTGGTAGAGCGCATGCTTTGCATGTATGAGGCCCCGGGTTCAATCCCCGGCATCTCCAGACTTTTGCCATGCTTACCTTGGATTTTGGGCAGAAAGCTAGGCTGGCATCATGATGAAGGAAGAGATATGTCCTCCAACCGGGATGAGGACCCCGCTTAATCTGTCAGACGTTTGCCTTGAAAAATCCCATGAAATGGGGCTATCTCATTTTTGATGATTATAGATCAAAAGAATCCTACTTGTTGAAGACATCAAAGTGATGATTCATCTTGACAACCATAATGCTTTGATGATAGAAATCTGTCGCATCTCTCTTGATCATTGGTAAGGGTTCTTCTTCTAAACCAAAGACTCTTTACAGTAGCTTTTAGAAAAACGGAATATTTTGTTTATCTCAATCACCTTCAATCTACAGATTTTTCCGTTCTCTTTCCTTTTGAAAATGCATCCAAAATGCACGTTCTTGATGCTGGGTGCTTAGTAATGACTCCCATAACTTTCTGTCATTTCTTTCATGGTTCCGCGCAGCCATCCATTTGCCACCAATGCTGCCCAAGGTCTTTGTATCAAAGTTCCTTTCCTTTCTGTAAAATTGAAATTTGGAGCACCCCTGCTTATCCCCAAGCCAAGACAGAACATGAACTTTGGTCTGAAATCCTCCTTTGGGGTGATAAGACGTACCTTACAGTGTGCTCTAAGAACTGGTGACTTTGAGAGGGAGCTGCAGGTAATGTTAATGATTTTCATCGATCTGCTCCTGATCCCCACCCCCACAACCTTTCTTGAGCGAGAGATAATTACAGCGCTGAAAGATACTTCAGCCACTCCTTCGATAGCTCAGTTGGTAGAGCGGAGGACTGTAGCATAAAGTCAGACATCCTTAGGTCGCTGGTTCAAATCAGGCTCGAAGGATTTTGTGCTTCGATTTCCATATCTTTCACTTTTATTCAAACAATACCTTCCATTGATTATGATCGAGACTTTGCAGTCCCTGGGTTTCAGGGATTCCTTGCATCCATCAAACAGCTCAAGTGCAAAAGTGGGGATGTAGCTCAGTGGTAGAGCGCATGTTTTGCATGTATGAGGTCCCGGGTTCAATCCCCGGCATCTCCAGGAGCCTCTGTTCCTTATCTTGGCTTTTTTCCAGAAGGCTAGCCTGCCATCATGCAGAAAGAAGAAGTTTGTCATGCAGTTGGGGTGAGAGCCCCACTTAAATAGTCAGACATTTGCTTTGGAAAAATCTTTGAACTAGGCATAGTTTGCGCATTTCAAGAAAATCGGAGAATTTTGCATTCCAAAAGAAGGAAATAAATGCCCTCTCTGAGGATCGAACTCAGGACCTTCAGATTATGAGACTGACGCGCTGCCTACTGCGCTAAGAAGGCTGTATATAGGCATCTGTACATAAGACCATGAAGATCATCCAGGTACAAGGCTGAAGGATTTTCCTGACTGACATTGTATACTGCAGAGTCGAATGGGGTGATGTGGCTGTCGGTTCAATGCAGGGTTTCCAATCATACAGTCAAATCTTGCAGAAGTGGGGATGTAGCTCAGTGGTAGAGCGCATGCTTTGCATGTATGAGGCCCCGGGTTCAATCCCCGGCATCTCCAGACTTTTGCCATGCTTACCTTGGATTTTGGGCAGAAAGCTAGGCTGGCATCATGATGAAGGAAGAGATATGTCCTCCAACCGGGAAGAGGACCCCGCTTAATCTGTCAGACGTTTGCCTTGAAAAATCCCATGAAATGGGGCTATCTCATTTTTGATGATTATAGATCAAAAGAATCCTACTTGTTGAAGACATCAAAGTGATGATTCATCTTGACAACCATAATGCTTTGATGATAGAAATCTGTCGCATCTCTCTTGATCATTGGTAAGGGTTCTTCTTCTAAACCAAAGACTCTTTACAGTAGCTTTTAGAAAAACGGAATATTTTGTTTATCTCAATCACCTTCAATCTACAGATTTTTCCGTTCTCTTTCCTTTTGAAAATGCATCCAAAATGCACGTTCTTGATGCTGGGTGCTTAGTAATGACTCCCATAACTTTCTGTCATTTCTTTCATGGTTCCGCGCAGCCATCCATTTGCCACCAATGCTGCCCAAGGTCTTTGTATCAAAGTTCCTTTCCTTTCTGTAAAATTGAAATTTGGAGCACCCCTGCTTATCCCCAAGCCAAGACAGAACATGAACTTTGGTCTGAAATCCTCCTTTGGGGTGATAAGACGTACCTTACAGTGTGCTCTAAGAACTGGTGACTTTGAGAGGGAGCTGCAGGTAATGTTAATGATTTTCATCGATCTGCTCCTGATCCCCACCCCCACAACCTTTCTTGAGCGAGAGATAATTACAGCGCTGAAAGATACTTCAGCCACTCCTTCGATAGCTCAGTTGGTAGAGCGGAGGACTGTAGCATAAAGTCAGACATCCTTAGGTCGCTGGTTCAAATCAGGCTCGAAGGATTTTGTGCTTCGATTTCCATATCTTTCACTTTTATTCAAACAATACCTTCCATTGATTATGATCGAGACTTTGCAGTCCCTGGGTTTCAGGGATTCCTTGCATCCATCAAACAGCTCAAGTGCAAAAGTGGGGATGTAGCTCAGTGGTAGAGCGCATGTTTTGCATGTATGAGGTCCCGGGTTCAATCCCCGGCATCTCCAGGAGCCTCTGTTCCTTATCTTGGCTTTTTTCCAGAAGGCTAGCCTGCCATCATGCAGAAAGAAGAAGTTTGTCATGCAGTTGGGGTGAGAGCCCCACTTAAATAGTCAGACATTTGCTTTGGAAAAATCTTTGAACTAGGCATAGTTTGCGCATTTCAAGAAAATCGGAGAATTTTGCATTCCAAAAGAAGGAAATAAATGCCCTCTCTGAGGATCGAACTCAGGACCTTCAGATTATGAGACTGACGCGCTGCCTACTGCGCTAAGAAGGCTGTATATAGGCATCTGTACATAAGACCATGAAGATCATCCAGGTACAAGGCTGAAGTTTTTTCCTGACTGACATTGTATACTGCAGAGTCAAATGGGGTGATGTGGCCGTCGGTTCAATGCAGGGTTTCCAATCATACAGTCAAATTTTGCAGAAGTGGGGATGTAGCTCAGTGGTAGAGCGCATGCTTTGCATGTATGAGGCCCCGGGTTCAATCCCCGGCATCTCCAGACTTTTGCCATGCTTACCTTGGATTTTGGGCAGAAAGCTAGGCTGGCATCATGATGAAGGAAGAGATATGTCCTCCAACAGGGATGAGGACCCTGCTTAATCTGTCAGACGTTTGCCTTGAAAAATCCCATGAAATGGGGCTATCTCATTTTTGATGATTATAGATCAAAAGAATCCTACTTGTTGAAGACATCAAAGTGATGATTCATCTTGACAACCATAATGCTTTGATGATAGAAATCTGTCGCATCTCTCTTGATCATTGGTAAGGGTTCTTCTTCTAAACCAAAGACTCTTTACAGTAGCTTTTAGAAAAACGGAATATTTTGTTTATCTCAATCACCTTCAATCTACAGATTTTTCCGTTCTCTTTCCTTTTGAAAATGCATCCAAAATGCACGTTCTTGATGCTGGGTGCTTAGTAATGACTCCCATAACTTTCTGTCATTTCTTTCATGGTTCCGCGCAGCCATCCATTTGCCACCAATGCTGCCCAAGGTCTTTGTATCAAAGTTCCTTTCCTTTCTGTAAAATTGAAATTTGGAGCACCCCTGCTTATCCCCAAGCCAAGACAGAACATGAACTTTGGTCTGAAATCCTCCTTTGGGGTGATAAGACGTACCTTACAGTGTGCTCTAAGAACTGGTGACTTTGAGAGGGAGCTGCAGGTAATGTTAATGATTTTCATCGATCTGCTCCTGATCCCCACCCCCACAACCTTTCTTGAGCGAGAGATAATTACAGCGCTGAAAGATACTTCAGCCACTCCTTCGATAGCTCAGTTGGTAGAGCGGAGGACTGTAGCATAAAGTCAGACATCCTTAGGTCGCTGGTTCAAATCAGGCTCGAAGGATTTTGTGCTTCGATTTCCATATCTTTCACTTTTATTCAAACAATACCTTCCATTGATTATGATCGAGACTTTGCAGTCCCTGGGTTTCAGGGATTCCTTGCATCCATCAAACAGCTCAAGTGCAAAAGTGGGGATGTAGCTCAGTGGTAGAGCGCATGTTTTGCATGTATGAGGTCCCGGGTTCAATCCCCGGCATCTCCAGGAGCCTCTGTTCCTTATCTTGGCTTTTTTCCAGAAGGCTAGCCTGCCATCATGCAGAAAGAAGAAGTTTGTCATGCAGTTGGGGTGAGAGCCCCACTTAAATAGTCAGACATTTGCTTTGGAAAAATCTTTGAACTAGGCATAGTTTGCGCATTTCAAGAAAATCGGAGAATTTTGCATTCCAAAAGAAGGAAATAAATGCCCTCTCTGAGGATCGAACTCAGGACCTTCAGATTATGAGACTGACGCGCTGCCTACTGCGCTAAGAAGGCTGTATATAGGCATCTGTACATAAGACCATGAAGATCATTCAGGTACAAGGCTGAAGGATTTTCCTGACTGACATTGTATACTGCAGAGTCGAATGGGGTGATGTGGCCGTCGGTTCAATGCAGGGTTTCCAATCATACAGTCAAATCTTGCAGAAGTGGGGACGTAGCTCAGTGGTAGAGCGCATGCTTTGCATGTATGAGGCCCCGGGTTCAATCCCCGGCATCTCCAGACTTTTGCCATGCTTACCTTGGATTTTGGGCAGAAAGCTAGGCTGGCATCATGATGAAGGAAGAGATATGTCCTCCAACCGGGATGAGGACCCCGCTTAATCTGTCAGACGTTTGCCTTGAAAAATCCCATGAAATGGGGCTATCTCATTTTTGATGATTATAGATCAAAAGAATCCTACTTGTTGAAGACATCAAAGTGATGATTCATCTTGACAACCATAATGCTTTGATGATAGAAATCTGTCGCATCTCTCTTGATCATTGGTAAGGGTTCTTCTTCTAAACCAAAGACTCTTTACAGTAGCTTTTAGAAAAACGGAATATTTTGTTTATCTCAATCACCTTCAATCTACAGATTTTTCCGTTCTCTTTCCTTTTGAAAATGCATCCAAAATGCACGTTCTTGATGCTGGGTGCTTAGTAATGACTCCGATAACTTTCTGTCATTTCTTTCATGGTTCCGCGCAGCCATCCATTTGCCACCAATGCTGCCCAAGGTCTTTGTATCAAAGTTCCTTTCCTTTCTGTAAAATTGAAATTTGGAGCACCCCTGCTTATCCCCAAGCCAAGACAGAACATGAACTTTGGTCTGAAATCCTCCTTTGGGGTGATAAGACGTACCTTACAGTGTGCTCTAAGAACTGGTGACTTTGAGAGGGAGCTGCAGGTAATGTTAATGATTTTCATCGATCTGCTCCTGATCCCCACCCCCACAACCTTTCTTGAGCGAGAGATAATTACAGCGCTGAAAGATACTTCAGCCACTCCTTCGATAGCTCAGTTGGTAGAGCGGAGGACTGTAGCATAAAGTCAGACATCCTTAGGTCGCTGGTTCAAATCAGGCTCGAAGGATTTTGTGCTTCGATTTCCATATCTTTCACTTTTATTCAAACAATACCTTCCATTGATTATGATCGAGACTTTGCAGTCCCTGGGTTTCAGGGATTCCTTGCATCCATCAAACAGCTCAAGTGCAAAAGTGGGGATGTAGCTCAGTGGTAGAGCGCATGTTTTGCATGTATGAGGTCCCGGGTTCAATCCCCGGCATCTCCAGGAGCCTCTGTTCCTTATCTTGGCTTTTTTTCCAGAAGGCTAGCCTGCCATCATGCAGAAAGAAGAAGTTTGTCATGCAGTTGGGGTGAGAGCCCCACTTAAATAGTCAGACATTTGCTTTGGAAAAATCTTTGAACTAGGCATAGTTTGCGCATTTCAAGAAAATCGGAGAATTTTGCATTCCAAAAGAAGGAAATAAATGCCCTCTCTGAGGATCGAACTCAGGACCTTCAGATTATGAGACTGACGCGCTGCCTACTGCGCTAAGAAGGCTGTATATAGGCATCTGTACATAAGACCATGAAGATCATCCAGGTACAAGGCTGAAGGATTTTCCTGACTGACATTGTATACTGCAGAGTCGAATGGGGTGATGTGGCTGTCGGTTCAATGCAGGGTTTCCAATCATACAGTCAAATCTTGCAGAAGTGGGGATGTAGCTCAGTGGTAGAGCGCATGCTTTGCATGTATGAGGCCCCGGGTTCAATCCCCGGCATCTCCAGACTTTTGCCATGCTTACCTTGGATTTTGGGCAGAAAGCTAGGCTGGCATCATGATGAAGGAAGAGATATGTCCTCCAACCGGGAAGAGGACCCCGCTTAATCTGTCAGACGTTTGCCTTGAAAAATCCCATGAAATGGGGCTATCTCATTTTTGATGATTATAGATCAAAAGAATCCTACTTGTTGAAGACATCAAAGTGATGATTCATCTTGACAACCATAATGCTTTGATGATAGAAATCTGTCGCATCTCTCTTGATCATTGGTAAGGGTTCTTCTTCTAAACCAAAGACTCTTTACAGTAGCTTTTAGAAAAACGGAATATTTTGTTTATCTCAATCACCTTCAATCTACAGATTTTTCCGTTCTCTTTCCTTTTGAAAATGCATCCAAAATGCACGTTCTTGATGCTGGGTGCTTAGTAATGACTCCCATAACTTTCTGTCATTTCTTTCATGGTTCCGCGCAGCCATCCATTTGCCACCAATGCTGCCCAAGGTCTTTGTATCAAAGTTCCTTTCCTTTCTGTAAAATTGAAATTTGGAGCACCCCTGCTTATCCCCAAGCCAAGACAGAACATGAACTTTGGTCTGAAATCCTCCTTTGGGGTGATAAGACGTACCTTACAGTGTGCTCTAAGAACTGGTGACTTTGAGAGGGAGCTGCAGGTAATGTTAATGATTTTCATCGATCTGCTCCTGATCCCCACCCCCACAACCTTTCTTGAGCGAGAGATAATTACAGCGCTGAAAGATACTTCAGCCACTCCTTCGATAGCTCAGTTGGTAGAGCGGAGGACTGTAGCATAAAGTCAGACATCCTTAGGTCGCTGGTTCAAATCAGGCTCGAAGGATTTTCTGCTTCGATTTCCATATCTTTCACTTTTATTCAAACAATACCTTCCATTGATTATGATCGAGACTTTGCAGTCCCTGGGTTTCAGGGATTCCTTGCATCCATCAAACAGCTCAAGTGCAAAAGTGGGGATGTAGCTCAGTGGTAGAGCGCATGTTTTGCATGTATGAGGTCCCGGGTTCAATCCCCGGCATCTCCAGGAGCCTCTGTTCCTTATCTTGGCTTTTTTCCAGAAGGCTAGCCTGCCATCATGCAGAAAGAAGAAGTTTGTCATGCAGTTGGGGTGAGAGCCCCACTTAAATAGTCAGACATTTGCTTTGGAAAAATCTTTGAACTAGGCATAGTTTGCGCATTTCAAGAAAATCGGAGAATTTTGCATTCCAAAAGAAGGAAATAAATGCCCTCTCTGAGGATCGAACTCAGGACCTTCAGATTATGAGACTGACGCGCTGCCTACTGCGCTAAGAAGGCTGTATATAGGCATCTGTACATAAGACCATGAAGATCATCCAGGTACAAGGCTGAAGTTTTTTCCTGACTGACATTGTATACTGCAGAGTCAAATGGGGTGATGTGGCCGTCGGTTCAATGCAGGGTTTCCAATCATACAGTCAAATTTTGCAGAAGTGGGGATGTAGCTCAGTGGTAGAGCGCATGCTTTGCATGTATGAGGCCCCGGGTTCAATCCCCGGCATCTCCAGACTTTTGCCATGCTTACCTTGGATTTTGGGCAGAAAGCTAGGCTGGCATCATGATGAAGGAAGAGATATGTCCTCCAACAGGGATGAGGACCCTGCTTAATCTGTCAGACGTTTGCCTTGAAAAATCCCATGAAATGGGGCTATCTCATTTTTGATGATTATAGATCAAAAGAATCCTACTTGTTGAAGACATCAAAGTGATGATTCATCTTGACAACCATAATGCTTTGATGATAGAAATCTGTCGCATCTCTCTTGATCATTGGTAAGGGTTCTTCTTCTAAACCAAAGACTCTTTACAGTAGCTTTTAGAAAAACGGAATATTTTGTTTATCTCAATCACCTTCAATCTACAGATTTTTCCGTTCTCTTTCCTTTTGAAAATGCATCCAAAATGCACGTTCTTGATGCTGGGTGCTTAGTAATGACTCCCATAACTTTCTGTCATTTCTTTCATGGTTCCGC
The DNA here is from genome assembly GCF_964204655.1 of Triturus cristatus. Classification (NCBI taxonomy): domain Eukaryota; kingdom Metazoa; phylum Chordata; class Amphibia; order Caudata; family Salamandridae; genus Triturus; species Triturus cristatus. Next base: position 108,936,873 of record NC_140585.1, on the reverse strand, counting down.
GCAGCCATCCATTTGCCACCAATGCTGCCCAAGGTCTTTGTATCAAAGTTCCTTTCCTTTCTGTAAAATTGAAATTTGGAGCACCCCTGCTTATCCCCAAGCCAAGACAGAACATGAACTTTGGTCTGAAATCCTCCTTTGGGGTGATAAGACGTACCTTACAGTGTGCTCTAAGAACTGGTGACTTTGAGAGGGAGCTGCAGGTAATGTTAATGATTTTCATCGATCTGCTCCTGATCCCCACCCCCACAACCTTTCTTGAGCGAGAGATAATTACAGCGCTGAAAGATACTTCAGCCACTCCTTCGATAGCTCAGTTGGTAGAGCGGAGGACTGTAGCATAAAGTCAGACATCCTTAGGTCGCTGGTTCAAATCAGGCTCGAAGGATTTTGTGCTTCGATTTCCATATCTTTCACTTTTATTCAAACAATACCTTCCATTGATTATGATCGAGACTTTGCAGTCCCTGGGTTTCAGGGATTCCTTGCATCCATCAAACAGCTCAAGTGCAAAAGTGGGGATGTAGCTCAGTGGTAGAGCGCATGTTTTGCATGTATGAGGTCCCGGGTTCAATCCCCGGCATCTCCAGGAGCCTCTGTTCCTTATCTTGGCTTTTTTCCAGAAGGCTAGCCTGCCATCATGCAGAAAGAAGAAGTTTGTCATGCAGTTGGGGTGAGAGCCCCACTTAAATAGTCAGACATTTGCTTTGGAAAAATCTTTGAACTAGGCATAGTTTGCGCATTTCAAGAAAATCGGAGAATTTTGCATTCCAAAAGAAGGAAATAAATGCCCTCTCTGAGGATCGAACTCAGGACCTTCAGATTATGAGACTGACGCGCTGCCTACTGCGCTAAGAAGGCTGTATATAGGCATCTGTACATAAGACCATGAAGATCATTCAGGTACAAGGCTGAAGGATTTTCCTGACTGACATTGTATACTGCAGAGTCGAATGGGGTGATGTGGCCGTCGGTTCAATGCAGGGTTTCCAATCATACAGTCAAATCTTGCAGAAGTGGGGACGTAGCTCAGTGGTAGAGCGCATGCTTTGCATGTATGAGGCCCCGGGTTCAATCCCCGGCATCTCCAGACTTTTGCCATGCTTACCTTGGATTTTGGGCAGAAAGCTAGGCTGGCATCATGATGAAGGAAGAGATATGTCCTCCAACCGGGATGAGGACCCCGCTTAATCTGTCAGACGTTTGCCTTGAAAAATCCCATGAAATGGGGCTATCTCATTTTTGATGATTATAGATCAAAAGAATCCTACTTGTTGAAGACATCAAAGTGATGATTCATCTTGACAACCATAATGCTTTGATGATAGAAATCTGTCGCATCTCTCTTGATCATTGGTAAGGGTTCTTCTTCTAAACCAAAGACTCTTTACAGTAGCTTTTAGAAAAACGGAATATTTTGTTTATCTCAATCACCTTCAATCTACAGATTTTTCCGTTCTCTTTCCTTTTGAAAATGCATCCAAAATGCACGTTCTTGATGCTGGGTGCTTAGTAATGACTCCCATAACTTTCTGTCATTTCTTTCATGGTTCCGCGCAGCCATCCATTTGCCACCAATGCTGCCCAAGGTCTTTGTATCAAAGTTCCTTTCCTTTCTGTAAAATTGAAATTTGGAGCACCCCTGCTTATCCCCAAGCCAAGACAGAACATGAACTTTGGTCTGAAATCCTCCTTTGGGGTGATAAGACGTACCTTACAGTGTGCTCTAAGAACTGGTGACTTTGAGAGGGAGCTGCAGGTAATGTTAATGATTTTCATCGATCTGCTCCTGATCCCCACCCCCACAACCTTTCTTGAGCGAGAGATAATTACAGCGCTGAAAGATACTTCAGCCACTCCTTCGATAGCTCAGTTGGTAGAGCGGAGGACTGTAGCATAAAGTCAGACATCCTTAGGTCGCTGGTTCAAATCAGGCTCGAAGGATTTTGTGCTTCGATTTCCATATCTTTCACTTTTATTCAAACAATACCTTCCATTGATTATGATCGAGACTTTGCAGTCCCTGGGTTTCAGGGATTCCTTGCATCCATCAAACAGCTCAAGTGCAAAAGTGGGGATGTAGCTCAGTGGTAGAGCGCATGTTTTGCATGTATGAGGTCCCGGGTTCAATCCCCGGCATCTCCAGGAGCCTCTGTTCCTTATCTTGGCTTTTTTTCCAGAAGGCTAGCCTGCCATCATGCAGAAAGAAGAAGTTTGTCATGCAGTTGGGGTGAGAGCCCCACTTAAATAGTCAGACATTTGCTTTGGAAAAATCTTTGAACTAGGCATAGTTTGCGCATTTCAAGAAAATCGGAGAATTTTGCATTCCAAAAGAAGGAAATAAATGCCCTCTCTGAGGATCGAACTCAGGACCTTCAGATTATGAGACTGACGCGCTGCCTACTGCGCTAAGAAGGCTGTATATAGGCATCTGTACATAAGACCATGAAGATCATCCAGGTACAAGGCTGAAGGATTTTCCTGACTGACATTGTATACTGCAGAGTCGAATGGGGTGATGTGGCTGTCGGTTCAATGCAGGGTTTCCAATCATACAGTCAAATCTTGCAGAAGTGGGGATGTAGCTCAGTGGTAGAGCGCATGCTTTGCATGTATGAGGCCCCGGGTTCAATCCCCGGCATCTCCAGACTTTTGCCATGCTTACCTTGGATTTTGGGCAGAAAGCTAGGCTGGCATCATGATGAAGGAAGAGATATGTCCTCCAACCGGGAAGAGGACCCCGCTTAATCTGTCAGACGTTTGCCTTGAAAAATCCCATGAAATGGGGCTATCTCATTTTTGATGATTATAGATCAAAAGAATCCTACTTGTTGAAGACATCAAAGTGATGATTCATCTTGACAACCATAATGCTTTGATGATAGAAATCTGTCGCATCTCTCTTGATCATTGGTAAGGGTTCTTCTTCTAAACCAAAGACTCTTTACAGTAGCTTTTAGAAAAACGGAATATTTTGTTTATCTCAATCACCTTCAATCTACAGATTTTTCCGTTCTCTTTCCTTTTGAAAATGCATCCAAAATGCACGTTCTTGATGCTGGGTGCTTAGTAATGACTCCCATAACTTTCTGTCATTTCTTTCATGGTTCCGCGCAGCCATCCATTTGCCACCAATGCTGCCCAAGGTCTTTGTATCAAAGTTCCTTTCCTTTCTGTAAAATTGAAATTTGGAGCACCCCTGCTTATCCCCAAGCCAAGACAGAACATGAACTTTGGTCTGAAATCCTCCTTTGGGGTGATAAGACGTACCTTACAGTGTGCTCTAAGAACTGGTGACTTTGAGAGGGAGCTGCAGGTAATGTTCATGATTTTCATCGATCTGCTCCTGATCCCCACCCCCACAACCTTTCTTGAGCGAGAGATAATTACAGCGCTGAAAGATACTTCAGCCACTCCTTCGATAGCTCAGTTGGTAGAGCGGAGGACTGTAGCATAAAGTCAGACATCCTTAGGTCGCTGGTTCAAATCAGGCTCGAAGGATTTTCTGCTTCGATTTCCATATCTTTCACTTTTATTCAAACAATACCTTCCATTGATTATGATCGAGACTTTGCAGTCCCTGGGTTTCAGGGATTCCTTGCATCCATCAAACAGCTCAAGTGCAAAAGTGGGGATGTAGCTCAGTGGTAGAGCGCATGTTTTGCATGTATGAGGTCCCGGGTTCAATCCCCGGCATCTCCAGGAGCCTCTGTTCCTTATCTTGGCTTTTTTCCAGAAGGCTAGCCTGCCATCATGCAGAAAGAAGAAGTTTGTCATGCAGTTGGGGTGAGAGCCCCACTTAAATAGTCAGACATTTGCTTTGGAAAAATCTTTGAACTAGGCATAGTTTGCGCATTTCAAGAAAATCGGAGAATTTTGCATTCCAAAAGAAGGAAATAAATGCCCTCTCTGAGGATCGAACTCAGGACCTTCAGATTATGAGACTGACGCGCTGCCTACTGCGCTAAGAAGGCTGTATATAGGCATCTGTACATAAGACCATGAAGATCATCCAGGTACAAGGCTGAAGTTTTTTCCTGACTGACATTGTATACTGCAGAGTCAAATGGGGTGATGTGGCCGTCGGTTCAATGCAGGGTTTCCAATCATACAGTCAAATTTTGCAGAAGTGGGGATGTAGCTCAGTGGTAGAGCGCATGCTTTGCATGTATGAGGCCCCGGGTTCAATCCCCGGCATCTCCAGACTTTTGCCATGCTTACCTTGGATTTTGGGCAGAAAGCTAGGCTGGCATCATGATGAAGGAAGAGATATGTCCTCCAACAGGGATGAGGACCCTGCTTAATCTGTCAGACGTTTGCCTTGAAAAATCCCATGAAATGGGGCTATCTCATTTTTGATGATTATAGATCAAAAGAATCCTACTTGTTGAAGACATCAAAGTGATGATTCATCTTGACAACCATAATGCTTTGATGATAGAAATCTGTCGCATCTCTCTTGATCATTGGTAAGGGTTCTTCTTCTAAACCAAAGACTCTTTACAGTAGCTTTTAGAAAAACGGAATATTTTGTTTATCTCAATCACCTTCAATCTACAGATTTTTCCGTTCTCTTTCCTTTTGAAAATGCATCCAAAATGCACGTTCTTGATGCTGGGTGCTTAGTAATGACTCCCATAACTTTCTGTCATTTCTTTCATGGTTCCGCGCAGCCATCCATTTGCCACCAATGCTGCCCAAGGTCTTTGTATCAAAGTTCCTTTCCTTTCTGTAAAATTGAAATTTGGAGCACCCCTGCTTATCCCCAAGCCAAGACAGAACATGAACTTTGGTCTGAAATCCTCCTTTGGGGTGATAAGACGTACCTTACAGTGTGCTCTAAGAACTGGTGACTTTGAGAGGGAGCTGCAGGTAATGTTAATGATTTTCATCGATCTGCTCCTGATCCCCACCCCCACAACCTTTCTTGAGCGAGAGATAATTACAGCGCTGAAAGATACTTCAGCCACTCCTTCGATAGCTCAGTTGGTAGAGCGGAGGACTGTAGCATAAAGTCAGACATCCTTAGGTCGCTGGTTCAAATCAGGCTCGAAGGATTTTGTGCTTCGATTTCCATATCTTTCACTTTTATTCAAACAATACCTTCCATTGATTATGATCGAGACTTTGCAGTCCCTGGGTTTCAGGGATTCCTTGCATCCATCAAACAGCTCAAGTGCAAAAGTGGGGATGTAGCTCAGTGGTAGAGCGCATGTTTTGCATGTATGAGGTCCCGGGTTCAATCCCCGGCATCTCCAGGAGCCTCTGTTCCTTATCTTGGCTTTTTTCCAGAAGGCTAGCCTGCCATCATGCAGAAAGAAGAAGTTTGTCATGCAGTTGGGGTGAGAGCCCCACTTAAATAGTCAGACATTTGCTTTGGAAAAATCCTTGAACTAGGCATAGTTTGCGCATTTCAAGAAAATCGGAGAATTTTGCATTCCAAAAGAAGGAAATAAATGCCCTCTCTGAGGATCGAATTCAGGACCTTCAGATTATGAGACTGACGCGCTGCCTACTGCGCTAAGAAGGCTGTATATAGGCATCTGTACATAAGACCATGAAGATCATTCAGGTACAAGGCTGAAGGATTTTCCTGACTGACATTGTATACTGCAGAGTCGAATGGGGTGATGTGGCCGTCGGTTCAATGCAGGGTTTCCAATCATACAGTCAAATCTTGCAGAAGTGGGGACGTAGCTCAGTGGTAGAGCGCATGCTTTGCATGTATGAGGCCCCGGGTTCAATCCCCGGCATCTCCAGACTTTTGCCATGCTTACCTTGGATTTTGGGCAGAAAGCTAGGCTGGCATCATGATGAAGGAAGAGATATGTCCTCCAACCGGGATGAGGACCCCGCTTAATCTGTCAGACGTTTGCCTTGAAAAATCCCATGAAATGGGGCTATCTCATTTTTGATGATTATAGATCAAAAGAATCCTACTTGTTGAAGACATCAAAGTGATGATTCATCTTGACAACCATAATGCTTTGATGATAGAAATCTGTCGCATCTCTCTTGATCATTGGTAAGGGTTCTTCTTCTAAACCAAAGACTCTTTACAGTAGCTTTTAGAAAAACGGAATATTTTGTTTATCTCAATCACCTTCAATCTACAGATTTTTCCGTTCTCTTTCCTTTTGAAAATGCATCCAAAATGCACGTTCTTGATGCTGGGTGCTTAGTAATGACTCCCATAACTTTCTGTCATTTATTTCATGGTTCCGCGCAGCCATCCATTTGCCACCAATGCTGCCCAAGGTCTTTGTATCAAAGTTCCTTTCCTTTCTGTAAAATTGAAATTTGGAGCACCCCTGCTTATCCCCAAGCCAAGACAGAACATGAACTTTGGTCTGAAATCCTCCTTTGGGGTGATAAGACGTACCTTACAGTGTGCTCTAAGAACTGGTGACTTTGAGAGGGAGCTGCAGGTAATGTTAATGATTTTCATCGATCTGCTCCTGATCCCCACCCCCACAACCTTTCTTGAGCGAGAGATAATTACAGCGCTGAAAGATACTTCAGCCACTCCTTCGATAGCTCAGTTGGTAGAGCGGAGGACTGTAGCATAAAGTCAGACATCCTTAGGTCGCTGGTTCAAATCAGGCTCGAAGGATTTTGTGCTTCGATTTCCATATCTTTCACTTTTATTCAAACAATACCTTCCATTGATTATGATCGAGACTTTGCAGTCCCTGGGTTTCAGGGATTCCTTGCATCCATCAAACAGCTCAAGTGCAAAAGTGGGGATGTAGCTCAGTGGTAGAGCGCATGTTTTGCATGTATGAGGTCCCGGGTTCAATCCCCGGCATCTCCAGGAGCCTCTGTTCCTTATCTTGGCTTTTTTCCAGAAGGCTAGCCTGCCATCATGCAGAAAGAAGAAGTTTGTCATGCAGTTGGGGTGAGAGCCCCACTTAAATAGTCAGACATTTGCTTTGGAAAAATCTTTGAACTAGGCATAGTTTGCGCATTTCAAGAAAATCGGAGAATTTTGCATTCCAAAAGAAGGAAATAAATGCCCTCTCTGAGGATCGAACTCAGGACCTTCAGATTATGAGACTGACGCGCTGCCTACTGCGCTAAGAAGGCTGTATATAGGCATCTGTACATAAGACCATGAAGATCATCCAGGTACAAGGCTGAAGGATTTTCCTGACTGACATTGTATACTGCAGAGTCGAATGGGGTGATGTGGCTGTCGGTTCAATGCAGGGTTTCCAATCATACAGTCAAATCTTGCAGAAGTGGGGATGTAGCTCAGTGGTAGAGCGCATGCTTTGCATGTATGAGGCCCCGGGTTCAATCCCCGGCATCTCCAGACTTTTGCCATGCTTACCTTGGATTTTGGGCAGAAAGCTAGGCTGGCATCATGATGAAGGAAGAGATATGTCCTCCAACCGGGAAGAGGACCCCGCTTAATCTGTCAGACGTTTGCCTTGAAAAATCCCATGAAATGGGGCTATCTCATTTTTGATGATTATAGATCAAAAGAATCCTACTTGTTGAAGACATCAAAGTGATGATTCATCTTGACAACCATAATGCTTTGATGATAGAAATCTGTCGCATCTCTCTTGATCATTGGTAAGGGTTCTTCTTCTAAACCAAAGACTCTTTACAGTAGCTTTTAGAAAAACGGAATATTTTGTTTATCTCAATCACCTTCAATCTACAGATTTTTCCGTTCTCTTTCCTTTTGAAAATGCATCCAAAATGCACGTTCTTGATGCTGGGTGCTTAGTAATGACTCCCATAACTTTCTGTCATTTCTTTCATGGTTCCGCGCAGCCATCCATTTGCCACCAATGCTGCCCAAGGTCTTTGTATCAAAGTTCCTTTCCTTTCTGTAAAATTGAAATTTGGAGCACCCCTGCTTATCCCCAAGCCAAGACAGAACATGAACTTTGGTCTGAAATCCTCCTTTGGGGTGATAAGACGTACCTTACAGTGTGCTCTAAGAACTGGTGACTTTGAGAGGGAGCTGCAGGTAATGTTCATGATTTTCATCGATCTGCTCCTGATCCCCACCCCCACAACCTTTCTTGAGCGAGAGATAATTACAGCGCTGAAAGATACTTCAGCCACTCCTTCGATAGCTCAGTTGGTAGAGCGGAGGACTGTAGCATAAAGTCAGACATCCTTAGGTCGCTGGTTCAAATCAGGCTCGAAGGATTTTGTGCTTCGATTTCCATATCTTTCACTTTTATTCAAACAATACCTTCCATTGATTATGATCGAGACTTTGCAGTCCCTGGGTTTCAGGGATTCCTTGCATCCATCAAACAGCTCAAGTGCAAAAGTGGGGATGTAGCTCAGTGGTAGAGCGCATGTTTTGCATGTATGAGGTCCCGGGTTCAATCCCCGGCATCTCCAGGAGCCTCTGTTCCTTATCTTGGCTTTTTTCCAGAAGGCTAGCCTGCCATCATGCAGAAAGAAGAAGTTTGTCATGCAGTTGGGGTGAGAGCCCCACTTAAATAGTCAGACATTTGCTTTGGAAAAATCTTTGAACTAGGCATAGTTTGCGCATTTCAAGAAAATCGGAGAATTTTGCATTCCAAAAGAAGGAAATAAATGCCCTCTCTGAGGATCGAACTCAGGACCTTCAGATTATGAGACTGACGCGCTGCCTACTGCGCTAAGAAGGCTGTATATAGGCATCTGTACATAAGACCATGAAGATCATTTAGGTACAAGGCTGAAGTTTTTTCCTGACTGACATTGTATACTGCAGAGTCAAATGGGGTGATGTGGCCGTCGGTTCAATGCAGGGTTTCCAATCATACAGTCAAATTTTGCAGAAGTGGGGATGTAGCTCAGTGGTAGAGCGCATGCTTTGCATGTATGAGGCCCCGGGTTCAATCCCCGGCATCTCCAGACTTTTGCCATGCTTACCTTGGATTTTGGGCAGAAAGCTAGGCTGGCATCATGATGAAGGAAGAGATATGTCCTCCAACAGGGATGAGGACCCTGCTTAATCTGTCAGACGTTTGCCTTGAAAAATCCCATGAAATGGGGCTATCTCATTTTTGATGATTATAGATCAAAAGAATCCTACTTGTTGAAGACATCAAAGTGATGATTCATCTTGACAACCATAATGCTTTGATGATAGAAATCTGTCGCATCTCTCTTGATCATTGGTAAGGGTTCTTCTTCTAAACCAAAGACTCTTTACAGTAGCTTTTAGAAAAACGGAATATTTTGTTTATCTCAATCACCTTCAATCTACAGATTTTTCCGTTCTCTTTCCTTTTGAAAATGCATCCAAAATGCACGTTCTTGATGCTGGGTGCTTAGTAATGACTCCCATAACTTTCTGTCATTTCTTTCATGGTTCCGCGCAGCCATCCATTTGCCACCAATGCTGCCCAAGGTCTTTGTATCAAAGTTCCTTTCCTTTCTGTAAAATTGAAATTTGGAGCACCCCTGCTTATCCCCAAGCCAAGACAGAACATGAACTTTGGTCTGAAATCCTCCTTTGGGGTGATAAGACGTACCTTACAGTGTGCTCTAAGAACTGGTGACTTTGAGAGGGAGCTGCAGGTAATGTTAATGATTTTCATCGATCTGCTCCTGATCCCCACCCCCACAACCTTTCTTGAGCGAGAGATAATTACAGCGCTGAAAGATACTTCAGCCACTCCTTCGATAGCTCAGTTGGTAGAGCGGAGGACTGTAGCATAAAGTCAGACATCCTTAGGTCGCTGGTTCAAATCAGGCTCGAAGGATTTTGTGCTTCGATTTCCATATCTTTCACTTTTATTCAAACAATACCTTCCATTGATTATGATCGAGACTTTGCAGTCCCTGGGTTTCAGGGATTCCTTGCATCCATCAAACAGCTCAAGTGCAAAAGTGGGGATGTAGCTCAGTGGTAGAGCGCATGTTTTGCATGTATGAGGTCCCGGGTTCAATCCCCGGCATCTCCAGGAGCCTCTGTTCCTTATCTTGGCTTTTTTCCAGAAGGCTAGCCTGCCATCATGCAGAAAGAAGAAGTTTGTCATGCAGTTGGGGTGAGAGCCCCACTTAAATAGTCAGACATTTGCTTTGGAAAAATCTTTGAACTAGGCATAGTTTGCGCATTTCAAGAAAATCGGAGAATTTTGCATTCCAAAAGAAGGAAATAAATGCCCTCTCTGAGGATCGAACTCAGGACCTTCAGATTATGAGACTGACGCGCTGCCTACTGCGCTAAGAAGGCTGTATATAGGCATCTGTACATAAGACCATGAAGATCATCCAGGTACAAGGCTGAAGGATTTTCCTGACTGACATTGTATACTGCAGAGTCGAATGGGGTGATGTGGCTGTCGGTTCAATGCAGGGTTTCCAATCATACAGTCAAATCTTGCAGAAGTGGGGATGTAGCTCAGTGGTAGAGCGCATGCTTTGCATGTATGAGGCCCCGGGTTCAATCCCCGGCATCTCCAGACTTTTGCCATGCTTACCTTGGATTTTGGGCAGAAAGCTAGGCTGGCATCATGATGAAGGAAGAGATATGTCCTCCAACCGGGAAGAGGACCCCGCTTAATCTGTCAGACGTTTGCCTTGAAAAATCCCATGAAATGGGGCTATCTCATTTTTGATGATTATAGATCAAAAGAATCCTACTTGTTGAAGACATCAAAGTGATGATTCATCTTGACAACCATAATGCTTTGATGATAGAAATCTGTCGCATCTCTCTTGATCATTGGTAAGGGTTCTTCTTCTAAACCAAAGACTCTTTACAGTAGCTTTTAGAAAAATGGAATATTTTGTTTATCTCAATCACCTTCAATCTACAGATTTTTCCGTTCTCTTTCCTTTTGAAAATGCATCCAAAATGCACGTTCTTGATGCTGGGTGCTTAGTAATGACTCCCATAACTTTCTGTCATTTCTTTCATGGTTCCGCGCAGCCATCCATTTGCCACCAATGCTGCCCAAGGTCTTTGTATCAAAGTTCCTTTCCTTTCTGTAAAATTGAAATTTGGAGCACCCCTGCTTATCCCCAAGCCAAGACAGAACATGAACTTTGGTCTGAAATCCTCCTTTGGGGTGATAAGACGTACCTTACAGTGTGCTCTAAGAACTGGTGACTTTGAGAGGGAGCTGCAGGTAATGTTCATGATTTTCATCGATCTGCTCCTGATCCCCACCCCCACAACCTTTCTTGAGCGAGAGATAATTACAGCGCTGAAAGATACTTCAGCCACTCCTTCGATAGCTCAGTTGGTAGAGCGGAGGACTGTAGCATAAAGTCAGACATCCTTAGGTCGCTGGTTCAAATCTGGCTCGAAGGATTTTGTGCTTCGATTTCCATATCTTTCACTTTTATTCAAACAATACCTTCCATTGATTATGATCGAGACTTTGCAGTCCCTGGGTTTCAGGGACTCCTTGCATCCATCAAACAGCTCGAGTGCAAAAGTGGGGATGTAGCTCAGTGGTAGAGCGCATGCTTCGCATGTATGAGGTCCCGGGTTCAATCCCCGGCATCTCCAGGAGCCTCTGTTCCTTATCTTGGCTTTTTTCCAGAAGGCTAGCCTGCCATCATGCAGAAAGAAGAAGTTTGTCATGCAGTTGGGGTGAGAGCCCCACTTAAATAGTCAGACATTTGCTTTGGAAAAATCTTTGAACTAGGCATAGTTTGCGCATTTCAAGAAAATCGGAGAATTTTGCATTCCAAAAGAAGGAAATAAATGCCCTCTCTGAGGATCGAACTCAGGACCTTCAGATTATGAGACTGACGCGCTGCCTACTGCGCTAAGAAGGCTGTATATAGGCATCTGTACATAAGACCATGAAGATCATCCAGGTACAAGGCTGAAGTTTTTTCCTGACTGACATTGTATACTGCAGAGTCAAATGGGGTGATGTGGCCGTCGGTTCAATGCAGGGTTTCCAATCATACAGTCAAATTTTGCAGAAGTGGGGATGTAGCTCAGTGGTAGAGCGCATGCTTTGCATGTATCAGGCCCCGGGTTCAATCCCCGGCATCTCCAGACTTTTGCCATGCTTACCTTGGATTTTGGGCAGAAAGCTAGGCTGGCATCATGATGAAGGAAGAGATATGTCCTCCAACAGGGATGAGGACCCTGCTTAATCTGTCAGACGTTTGCCTTGAAAAATCCCATGAAATGGGGCTATCTCATTTTTGATGATTATAGATCAAAAGAATCCTACTTGTTGAAGACATCAAAGTGATGATTCATCTTGACAACCATAATGCTTTGATGATAGAAATCTGTCGCATCTCTCTTGATCATTGGTAAGGGTTCTTCTTCTAAACCAAAGACTCTTTACAGTAGCTTTTAGAAAAACGGAATATTTTGTTTATCTCAATCACCTTCAATCTACAGATTTTTCCGTTCTCTTTCCTTTTGAAAATGCATCCAAAATGCACGTTCTTGATGCTGGGTGCTTAGTAATGACTCCCATAACTTTCTGTCATTTCTTTCATGGTTCCGCGCAGCCATCCATTTGCCACCAATGCTGCCCAAGGTCTTTGTATCAAAGTTCCTTTCCTTTCTGTAAAATTGAAATTTGGAGCACCCCTGCTTATCCCCAAGCCAAGACAGAACATGAACTTTGGTCTGAAATCCTCCTTTGGGGTGATAAGACGTACCTTACAGTGTGCTCTAAGAACTGGTGACTTTGAGAGGGAGCTGCAGGTAATGTTAATGATTTTCATCGATCTGCTCCTGATCCCCACCCCCACAACCTTTCTTGAGCGAGAGATAATTACAGCGCTGAAAGATACTTCAGCCACTCCTTCGATAGCTCAGTTGGTAGAGCGGAGGACTGTAGCATAAAGTCAGACATCCTTAGGTCGCTGGTTCAAATCAGGCTCGAAGGATTTTGTGCTTCGATTTCCATATCTTTCACTTTTATTCAAACAATACCTTCCATTGATTATGATCGAGACTTTGCAGTCCCTGGGTTTCAGGGATTCCTTGCATCCATCAAACAGCTCAAGTGCAAAAGTGGGGATGTAGCTCAGTGGTAGAGCGCATGTTTTGCATGTATGAGGTCCCGGGTTCAATCCCCGGCATCTCCAGGAGCCTCTGTTCCTTATCTTGGCTTTTTTCCAGAAGGCTAGCCTGCCATCATGCAGAAAGAAGAAGTTTGTCATGCAGTTGGGGTGAGAGCCCCACTTAAATAGTCAGACATTTGCTTTGGAAAAATCTTTGAACTAGGCATAGTTTGCGCATTTCAAGAAAATCGGAGAATTTTGCATTCCAAAAGAAGGAAATAAATGCCCTCTCTGAGGATCGAACTCAGGACCTTCAGATTATGAGACTGACGCGCTGCCTACTGCGCTAAGAAGGCTGTATATAGGCATCTGTACATAAGACCATGAAGATCATTCAGGTACAAGGCTGAAGGATTTTCCTGACTGACATTGTATACTGCAGAGTCGAATGGGGTGATGTGGCCGTCGGTTCAATGCAGGGTTTCCAATCATACAGTCAAATCTTGCAGAAGTGGGGATGTAGCTCAGTGGTAGAGCGCATGCTTTGCATGTATGAGGCCCCGGGTTCAATCCCCGGCATCTCCAGACTTTTGCCATGCTTACCTTGGATTTTGGGCAGAAAGCTAGGCTGGCATCATGATGAAGGAAGAGATATGTCCTCCAACCGGGATGAGGACCCCGCTTAATCTGTCAGACGTTTGCCTTGAAAAATCCCATGAAATGGGGCTATCTCATTTTTGATGATTATAGATCAAAAGAATCCTACTTGTTGAAGACATCAAAGTGATGATTCATCTTGACAACCATAATGCTTTGATGATAGAAATCTGTCGCATCTCTCTTGATCATTGGTAAGGGTTCTTCTTCTAAACCAAAGACTCTTTACAGTAGCTTTTAGAAAAACGGAATATTTTGTTTATCTCAATCACCTTCAATCTACAGATTTTTCCGTTCTCTTTCCTTTTGAAAATGCATCCAAAATGCACGTTCTTGATGCTGGGTGCTTAGTAATGACTCCCATAACTTTCTGTCATTTCTTTCATGGTTCCGCGCAGCCATCCATTTGCCACCAATGCTGCCCAAGGTCTTTGTATCAAAGTTCCTTTCCTTTCTGTAAAATTGAAATTTGGAGCACCCCTGCTTATCCCCAAGCCAAGACAGAACATGAACTTTGGTCTGAAATCCTCCTTTGGGGTGATAAGACGTACCTTACAGTGTGCTCTAAGAACTGGTGACTTTGAGAGGGAGCTGCAGGTAATGTTAATGATTTTCATCGATCTGCTCCTGATCCCCACCCCCACAACCTTTCTTGAGCGAGAGATAATTACAGCGCTGAAAGATACTTCAGCCACTCCTTCGATAGCTCAGTTGGTAGAGCGGAGGACTGTAGCATAAAGTCAGACATCCTTAGGTCGCTGGTTCAAATCAGGCTCGAAGGATTTTGTGCTTCGATTTCCATATCTTTCACTTTTATTCAAACAATACCTTCCATTGATTATGATCGAGACTTTGCAGTCCCTGGGTTTCAGGGATTCCTTGCATCCATCAAACAGCTCAAGTGCAAAAGTGGGGATGTAGCTCAGTGGTAGAGCGCATGTTTTGCATGTATGAGGTCCCGGGTTCAATCCCCGGCATCTCCAGGAGCCTCTGTTCCTTATCTTGGCTTTTTTCCAGAAGGCTAGCCTGCCATCATGCAGAAAGAAGAAGTTTGTCATGCAGTTGGGGTGAGAGCCCCACTTAAATAGTCAGACATTTGCTTTGGAAAAATCTTTGAACTAGGCATAGTTTGCGCATTTCAAGAAAATCGGAGAATTTTGCATTCCAAAAGAAGGAAATAAATGCCCTCTCTGAGGATCGAACTCAGGACCTTCAGATTATGAGACTGACGCGCTGCCTACTGCGCTAAGAAGGCTGTATATAGGCATCTGTACATAAGACCATGAAGATCATTCAGGTACAAGGCTGAAGGATTTTCCTGACTGACATTGTATACTGCAGAGTCGAATGGGGTGATGTGGCCGTCGGTTCAATGCAGGGTTTCCAATCATACAGTCAAATCTTGCAGAAGTGGGGATGTAGCTCAGTGGTAGAGCGCATGCTTTGCATGTATGAGGCCCCGGGTTCAATCCCCGGCATCTCCAGACTTTTGCCATGCTTACCTTGGATTTTGGGCAGAAAGCTAGGCTGGCATCATGATGAAGGAAGAGATATGTCCTCCAACCGGGATGAGGACCCCGCTTAATCTGTCAGACGTTTGCCTTGAAAAATCCCATGAAATGGGGCTATCTCATTTTTGATGATTATAGATCAAAAGAATCCTACTTGTTGAAGACATCAAAGTGATGATTCATCTTGACAACCATAATGCTTTGATGATAGAAATCTGTCGCATCTCTCTTGATCATTGGTAAGGGTTCTTCTTCTAAACCAAAGACTCTTTACAGTAGCTTTTAGAAAAACGGAATATTTTGTTTATCTCAATCACCTTCAATCTACAGATTTTTCCGTTCTCTTTCCTTTTGAAAATGCATCCAAAATGCACGTTCTTGATGCTGGGTGCTTAGTAATGACTCCCATAACTTTCTGTCATTTCTTTCATGGTTCCGCGCAGCCATCCATTTGCCACCAATGCTGCCCAAGGTCTTTGTATCAAAGTTCCTTTCCTTTCTGTAAAATTGAAATTTGGAGCACCCCTGCTTATCCCCAAGCCAAGACAGAACATGAACTTTGGTCTGAAATCCTCCTTTGGGGTGATAAGACGTACCTTACAGTGTGCTCTAAGAACTGGTGACTTTGAGAGGGAGCTGCAGGTAATGTTAATGATTTTCATCGATCTGCTCCTGATCCCCACCCCCACAACCTTTCTTGAGCGAGAGATAATTACAGCGCTGAAAGATACTTCAGCCACTCCTTCGATAGCTCAGTTGGTAGAGCGGAGGACTGTAGCATAAAGTCAGACATCCTTAGGTCGCTGGTTCAAATCAGGCTCGAAGGATTTTGTGCTTCGATTTCCATATCTTTCACTTTTATTCAAACAATACCTTCCATTGATTATGATCGAGACTTTGCAGTCCCTGGGTTTCAGGGATTCCTTGCATCCATCAAACAGCTCAAGTGCAAAAGTGGGGATGTAGCTCAGTGGTAGAGCGCATGTTTTGCATGTATGAGGTCCCGGGTTCAATCCCCGGCATCTCCAGGAGCCTCTGTTCCTTATCTTGGCTTTTTTCCAGAAGGCTAGCCTGCCATCATGCAGAAAGAAGAAGTTTGTCATGCAGTTGGGGTGAGAGCCCCACTTAAATAGTCAGACATTTGCTTTGGAAAAATCTTTGAACTAGGCATAGTTTGCGCATTTCAAGAAAATCGCAGAATTTTGCATTCCAAAAGAAGGAAATAAATGCCCTCTCTGAGGATCGAACTCAGGACCTTCAGATTATGAGACTGACGCGCTGCCTACTGCGCTAAGAAGGCTGTATATAGGCATCTGTACATAAGACCATGAAGATCATCCAGGTACAAGGCTGAAGGATTTTCCTGACTGACATTGTATACTGCAGAGTCGAATGGGGTGATGTGGCCGTCGGTTCAATGCAGGGTTTCCAATCATACAGTCAAATCTTGCAGAAGTGGGGATGTAGCTCAGTGGTAGAGCGCATGCTTTGCATGTATGAGGCCCCGGGTTCAATCCCCGGCATCTCCAGACTTTTGCCATGCTTACCTTGGATTTTGGGCAGAAAGCTAGGCTGGCATCATGATGAAGGAAGAGATATGTCCTCCAACCGGGAAGAGGACCCCGCTTAATCTGTCAGACGTTTGCCTTGAAAAATCCCATGAAATGGGGCTATCTCATTTTTGATGATTATAGATCAAAAGAATCCTACTTGTTGAAGACATCAAAGTGATGATTCATCTTGACAACCATAATGCTTTGATGATAGAAATCTGTCGCATCTCTCTTGATCATTGGTAAGGGTTCTTCTTCTAAACCAAAGACTCTTTACAGTAGCTTTTAGAAAAACGGAATATTTTGTTTATCTCAATCACCTTCAATCTACAGATTTTTCCGTTCTCTTTCCTTTTGAAAATGCATCCAAAATGCACGTTCTTGATGCTGGGTGCTTAGTAATGACTCCCATAACTTTCTGTCATTTCTTTCATGGTTCCGCGCAGCCATCCATTTGCCACCAATGCTGCCCAAGGTCTTTGTATCAAAGTTCCTTTCCTTTCTGTAAAATTGAAATTTGGAGCACCCCTGCTTATCCCCAAGCCAAGACAGAACATGAACTTTGGTCTGAAATCCTCCTTTGGGGTGATAAGACGTACCTTACAGTGTGCTCTAAGAACTGGTGACTTTGAGAGGGAGCTGCAGGTAATGTTAATGATTTTCATCGATCTGCTCCTGATCCCCACCCCCACAACCTTTCTTGAGCGAGAGATAATTACAGCGCTGAAAGATACTTCAGCCACTCCTTCGATAGCTCAGTTGGTAGAGCGGAGGACTGTAGCATAAAGTCAGACATCCTTAGGTCGCTGGTTCAAATCAGGCTCGAAGGATTTTGTGCTTCGATTTCCATATCTTTCACTTTTATTCAAACAATACCTTCCATTGATTATGATCGAGACTTTGCAGTCCCTGGGTTTCAGGGATTCCTTGCATCCATCAAACAGCTCGAGTGCAAAAGTGGGGATGTAGCTCAGTGGTAGAGCGCATGTTTTGCATGTATGAGGTCCCGGGTTCAATCCCCGGCATCTCCAGGAGCCTCTGTTCCTTATCTTGGCTTTTTTCCAGAAGGCTAGCCTGCCATCATGCAGAAAGAAGAAGTTTGTCATGCAGTTGGGGTGAGAGCCCCACTTAAATAGTCAGACATTTGCTTTGGAAAAATCTTTGAACTAGGCATAGTTTGCGCATTTCAAGAAAATCGGAGAATTTTGCATTCCAAAAGAAGGAAATAAATGCCCTCTCTGAGGATCGAACTCAGGACCTTCAGATTATGAGACTGACGCGCTGCCTACTGCGCTAAGAAGGCTGTATATAGGCATCTGTACATAAGACCATGAAGATCATCCAGGTACAAGGCTGAAGGATTTTCCTGACTGACATTGTATACTGCAGAGTCGAATGGGGTGATGTGGCCGTCGGTTCAATGCAGGGTTTCCAATCATACAGTCAAATCTTGCAGAAGTGGGGATGTAGCTCAGTGGTAGAGCGCATGCTTTGCATGTATGAGGCCCCGGGTTCAATCCCCGGCATCTCCAGACTTTTGCCATGCTTACCTTGGATTTTGGGCAGAAAGCTAGGCTGGCATCATGATGAAGGAAGAGATATGTCCTCCAACCGGGAAGAGGACCCCGCTTAATCTGTCAGACGTTTGCCTTGAAAAATCCCATGAAATGGGGCTATCTCATTTTTGATGATTATAGATCAAAAGAATCCTACTTGTTGAAGACATCAAAGTGATGATTCATCTTGACAACCATAATGCTTTGATGATAGAAATCTGTCGCATCTCTCTTGATCATTGGTAAGGGTTCTTCTTCTAAACCAAAGACTCTTTACAGTAGCTTTTAGAAAAACGGAATATTTTGTTTATCTCAATCACCTTCAATCTACAGATTTTTCCGTTCTCTTTCCTTTTGAAAATGCATCCAAAATGCACGTTCTTGATGCTGGGTGCTTAGTAATGACTCCCATAACTTTCTGTCATTTCTTTCATGGTTCCGCGCAGCCATCCATTTGCCACCAATGCTGCCCAAGGTCTTTGTATCAAAGTTCCTTTCCTTTCTGTAAAATTGAAATTTGGAGCACCCCTGCTTATCCCCAAGCCAAGACAGAACATGAACTTTGGTCTGAAATCCTCCTTTGGGGTGATAAGACGTACCTTACAGTGTGCTCTAAGAACTGGTGACTTTGAGAGGGAGCTGCAGGTAATGTTCATGATTTTCATCGATCTGCTCCTGATCCCCACCCCCACAACCTTTCTTGAGCGAGAGATAATTACAGCGCTGAAAGATACTTCAGCCACTCCTTCGATAGCTCAGTTGGTAGAGCGGAGGACTGTAGCATAAAGTCAGACATCCTTAGGTCGCTGGTTCAAATCTGGCTCGAAGGATTTTGTGCTTCGATTTCCATATCTTTCACTTTTATTCAAACAATACCTTCCATTGATTATGATCGAGACTTTGCAGTCCCTGGGTTTCAGGGACTCCTTGCATCCATCAAACAGCTCGAGTGCAAAAGTGGGGATGTAGCTCAGTGGTAGAGCGCATGCTTCGCATGTATGAGGTCCCGGGTTCAATCCCCGGCATCTCCAGGAGCCTCTGTTCCTTATCTTGGCTTTTTTCCAGAAGGCTAGCCTGCCATCATGCAGAAAGAAGAAGTTTGTCATGCAGTTGGGGTGAGAGCCCCACTTAAATAGTCAGACATTTGCTTTGGAAAAATCTTTGAACTAGGCATAGTTTGCGCATTTCAAGAAAATCGGAGAATTTTGCATTCCAAAAGAAGGAAATAAATGCCCTCTCTGAGGATCGAACTCAGGACCTTCAGATTATGAGACTGACGCGCTGCCTACTGCGCTAAGAAGGCTGTATATAGGAATCTGTACATAAGACCATGAAGATCATCCAGGTACAAGGCTGAAGTTTTTTCCTGACTGACATTGTATACTGCAGAGTCAAATGGGGTGATGTGGCCGTCGGTTCAATGCAGGGTTTCCAATCATACAGTCAAATTTTGCAGAAGTGGGGATGTAGCTCAGTGGTAGAGCGCATGCTTTGCATGTATCAGGCCCCGGGTTCAATCCCCGGCATCTCCAGACTTTTGCCATGCTTACCTTGGATTTTGGGCAGAAAGCTAGGCTGGCATCATGATGAAGGAAGAGATATGTCCTCCAACAGGGATGAGGACCCTGCTTAATCTGTCAGACGTTTGCCTTGAAAAATCCCATGAAATGGGGCTATCTCATTTTTGATGATTATAGATCAAAAGAATCCTACTTGTTGAAGACATCAAAGTGATGATTCATCTTGACAACCATAATGCTTTGATGATAGAAATCTGTCGCATCTCTCTTGATCATTGGTAAGGGTTCTTCTTCTAAACCAAAGACTCTTTACAGTAGCTTTTAGAAAAACGGAATATTTTGTTTATCTCAATCACCTTCAATCTACAGATTTTTCCGTTCTCTTTCCTTTTGAAAATGCATCCAAAATGCACGTTCTTGATGCTGGGTGCTTAGTAATGACTCCCATAACTTTCTGTCATTTCTTTCATGGTTCCGCGCAGCCATCCATTTGCCACCAATGCTGCCCAAGGTCTTTGTATCAAAGTTCCTTTCCTTTCTGTAAAATTGAAATTTGGAGCACCCCTGCTTATCCCCAAGCCAAGACAGAACATGAACTTTGGTCTGAAATCCTCCTTTGGGGTGATAAGACGTACCTTACAGTGTGCTCTAAGAACTGGTGACTTTGAGAGGGAGCTGCAGGTAATGTTAATGATTTTCATCGATCTGCTCCTGATCCCCACCCCCACAACCTTTCTTGAGCGAGAGATAATTACAGCGCTGAAAGATACTTCAGCCACTCCTTCGATAGCTCAGTTGGTAGAGCGGAGGACTGTAGCATAAAGTCAGACATCCTTAGGTCGCTGGTTCAAATCAGGCTCGAAGGATTTTGTGCTTCGATTTCCATATCTTTCACTTTTATTCAAACAATACCTTCCATTGATTATGATCGAGACTTTGCAGTCCCTGGGTTTCAGGGATTCCTTGCATCCATCAAACAGCTCAAGTGCAAAAGTGGGGATGTAGCTCAGTGGTAGAGCGCATGTTTTGCATGTATGAGGTCCCGGGTTCAATCCCCGGCATCTCCAGGAGCCTCTGTTCCTTATCTTGGCTTTTTTCCAGAAGGCTAGCCTGCCATCATGCAGAAAGAAGAAGTTTGTCATGCAGTTGGGGTGAGAGCCCCACTTAAATAGTCAGACATTTGCTTTGGAAAAATCTTTGAACTAGGCATAGTTTGCGCATTTCAAGAAAATCGGAGAATTTTGCATTCCAAAAGAAGGAAATAAATGCCCTCTCTGAGGATCGAACTCAGGACCTTCAGATTATGAGACTGACGCGCTGCCTACTGCGCTAAGAAGGCTGTATATAGGCATCTGTACATAAGACCATGAAGATCATTCAGGTACAAGGCTGAAGGATTTTCCTGACTGACATTGTATACTGCAGAGTCGAATGGGGTGATGTGGCCGTCGGTTCAATGCAGGGTTTCCAATCATACAGTCAAATCTTGCAGAAGTGGGGATGTAGCTCAGTGGTAGAGCGCATGCTTTGCATGTATGAGGCCCCGGGTTCAATCCCCGGCATCTCCAGACTTTTGCCATGCTTACCTTGGATTTTGGGCAGAAAGCTAGGCTGGCATCATGATGAAGGAAGAGATATGTCCTCCAACCGGGATGAGGACCCCGCTTAATCTGTCAGACGTTTGCCTTGAAAAATCCCATGAAATGGGGCTATCTCATTTTTGATGATTATAGATCAAAAGAATCCTACTTGTTGAAGACATCAAAGTGATGATTCATCTTGACAACCATAATGCTTTGATGATAGAAATCTGTCGCATCTCTCTTGATCATTGGTAAGGGTTCTTCTTCTAAACCAAAGACTCTTTACAGTAGCTTTTAGAAAAACGGAATATTTTGTTTATCTCAATCACCTTCAATCTACAGATTTTTCCGTTCTCTTTCCTTTTGAAAATGCATCCAAAATGCACGTTCTTGATGCTGGGTGCTTAGTAATGACTCCCATAACTTTCTGTCATTTCTTTCATGGTTCCGCGCAGCCATCCATTTGCCACCAATGCTGCCCAAGGTCTTTGTATCAAAGTTCCTTTCCTTTCTGTAAAATTGAAATTTGGAGCACCCCTGCTTATCCCCAAGCCAAGACAGAACATGAACTTTGGTCTGAAATCCTCCTTTGGGGTGATAAGACGTACCTTACAGTGTGCTCTAAGAACTGGTGACTTTGAGAGGGAGCTGCAGGTAATGTTAATGATTTTCATCGATCTGCTCCTGATCCCCACCCCCACAACCTTTCTTGAGCGAGAGATAATTACAGCGCTGAAAGATACTTCAGCCACTCCTTCGATAGCTCAGTTGGTAGAGCGGAGGACTGTAGCATAAAGTCAGACATCCTTAGGTCGCTGGTTCAAATCAGGCTCGAAGGATTTTGTGCTTCGATTTCCATATCTTTCACTTTTATTCAAACAATACCTTCCATTGATTATGATCGAGACTTTGCAGTCCCTGGGTTTCAGGGATTCCTTGCATCCATCAAACAGCTCAAGTGCAAAAGTGGGGATGTAGCTCAGTGGTAGAGCGCATGTTTTGCATGTATGAGGTCCCGGGTTCAATCCCCGGCATCTCCAGGAGCCTCTGTTCCTTATCTTGGCTTTTTTCCAGAAGGCTAGCCTGCCATCATGCAGAAAGAAGAAGTTTGTCATGCAGTTGGGGTGAGAGCCCCACTTAAATAGTCAGACATTTGCTTTGGAAAAATCTTTGAACTAGGCATAGTTTGCGCATTTCAAGAAAATCGCAGAATTTTGCATTCCAAAAGAAGGAAATAAATGCCCTCTCTGAGGATCGAACTCAGGACCTTCAGATTATGAGACTGACGCGCTGCCTACTGCGCTAAGAAGGCTGTATATAGGCATCTGTACATAAGACCATGAAGATCATCCAGGTACAAGGCTGAAGGATTTTCCTGACTGACATTGTATACTGCAGAGTCGAATGGGGTGATGTGGCCGTCGGTTCAATGCAGGGTTTCCAATCATACAGTCAAATCTTGCAGAAGTGGGGATGTAGCTCAGTGGTAGAGCGCATGCTTTGCATGTATGAGGCCCCGGGTTCAATCCCCGGCATCTCCAGACTTTTGCCATGCTTACCTTGGATTTTGGGCAGAAAGCTAGGCTGGCATCATGATGAAGGAAGAGATATGTCCTCCAACCGGGAAGAGGACCCCGCTTAATCTGTCAGACGTTTGCCTTGAAAAATCCCATGAAATGGGGCTATCTCATTTTTGATGATTATAGATCAAAAGAATCCTACTTGTTGAAGACATCAAAGTGATGATTCATCTTGACAACCATAATGCTTTGATGATAGAAATCTGTCGCATCTCTCTTGATCATTGGTAAGGGTTCTTCTTCTAAACCAAAGACTCTTTACAGTAGCTTTTAGAAAAACGGAATATTTTGTTTATCTCAATCACCTTCAATCTACAGATTTTTCCGTTCTCTTTCCTTTTGAAAATGCATCCAAAATGCACGTTCTTGATGCTGGGTGCTTAGTAATGACTCCCATAACTTTCTGTCATTTCTTTCATGGTTCCGCGCAGCCATCCATTTGCCACCAATGCTGCCCAAGGTCTTTGTATCAAAGTTCCTTTCCTTTCTGTAAAATTGAAATTTGGAGCACCCCTGCTTATCCCCAAGCCAAGACAGAACATGAACTTTGGTCTGAAATCCTCCTTTGGGGTGATAAGACGTACCTTACAGTGTGCTCTAAGAACTGGTGACTTTGAGAGGGAGCTGCAGGTAATGTTAATGATTTTCATCGATCTGCTCCTGATCCCCACCCCCACAACCTTTCTTGAGCGAGAGATAATTACAGCGCTGAAAGATACTTCAGCCACTCCTTCGATAGCTCAGTTGGTAGAGCGGAGGACTGTAGCATAAAGTCAGACATCCTTAGGTCGCTGGTTCAAATCAGGCTCGAAGGATTTTGTGCTTCGATTTCCATATCTTTCACTTTTATTCAAACAATACCTTCCATTGATTATGATCGAGACTTTGCAGTCCCTGGGTTTCAGGGATTCCTTGCATCCATCAAACAGCTCGAGTGCAAAAGTGGGGATGTAGCTCAGTGGTAGAGCGCATGTTTTGCATGTATGAGGTCCCGGGTTCAATCCCCGGCATCTCCAGGAGCCTCTGTTCCTTATCTTGGCTTTTTTCCAGAAGGCTAGCCTGCCATCATGCAGAAAGAAGAAGTTTGTCATGCAGTTGGGGTGAGAGCCCCACTTAAATAGTCAGACATTTGCTTTGGAAAAATCTTTGAACTAGGCATAGTTTGCGCATTTCAAGAAAATCGGAGAATTTTGCATTCCAAAAGAAGGAAATAAATGCCCTCTCTGAGGATCGAACTCAGGACCTTCAGATTATGAGACTGACGCGCTGCCTACTGCGCTAAGAAGGCTGTATATAGGCATCTGTACATAAGACCATGAAGATCATCCAGGTACAAGGCTGAAGGATTTTCCTGACTGACATTGTATACTGCAGAGTCGAATGGGGTGATGTGGCCGTCGGTTCAATGCAGGGTTTCCAATCATACAGTCAAATCTTGCAGAAGTGGGGATGTAGCTCAGTGGTAGAGCGCATGCTTTGCATGTATGAGGCCCCGGGTTCAATCCCCGGCATCTCCAGACTTTTGCCATGCTTACCTTGGATTTTGGGCAGAAAGCTAGGCTGGCATCATGATGAAGGAAGAGATATGTCCTCCAACCGGGAAGAGGACCCCGCTTAATCTGTCAGACGTTTGCCTTGAAAAATCCCATGAAATGGGGCTATCTCATTTTTGATGATTATAGATCAAAAGAATCCTACTTGTTGAAGACATCAAAGTGATGATTCATCTTGACAACCATAATGCTTTGATGATAGAAATCTGTCGCATCTCTCTTGATCATTGGTAAGGGTTCTTCTTCTAAACCAAAGACTCTTTACAGTAGCTTTTAGAAAAACGGAATATTTTGTTTATCTCAATCACCTTCAATCTACAGATTTTTCCGTTCTCTTTCCTTTTGAAAATGCATCCAAAATGCACGTTCTTGATGCTGGGTGCTTAGTAATGACTCCCATAACTTTCTGTCATTTCTTTCATGGTTCCGCGCAGCCATCCATTTGCCACCAATGCTGCCCAAGGTCTTTGTATCAAAGTTCCTTTCCTTTCTGTAAAATTGAAATTTGGAGCACCCCTGCTTATCCCCAAGCCAAGACAGAACATGAACTTTGGTCTGAAATCCTCCTTTGGGGTGATAAGACGTACCTTACAGTGTGCTCTAAGAACTGGTGACTTTGAGAGGGAGCTGCAGGTAATGTTCATGATTTTCATCGATCTGCTCCTGATCCCCACCCCCACAACCTTTCTTGAGCGAGAGATAATTACAGCGCTGAAAGATACTTCAGCCACTCCTTCGATAGCTCAGTTGGTAGAGCGGAGGACTGTAGCATAAAGTCAGACATCCTTAGGTCGCTGGTTCAAATCTGGCTCGAAGGATTTTGTGCTTCGATTTCCATATCTTTCACTTTTATTCAAACAATACCTTCCATTGATTATGATCGAGACTTTGCAGTCCCTGGGTTTCAGGGACTCCTTGCATCCATCAAACAGCTCGAGTGCAAAAGTGGGGATGTAGCTCAGTGGTAGAGCGCATGCTTCGCATGTATGAGGTCCCGGGTTCAATCCCCGGCATCTCCAGGAGCCTCTGTTCCTTATCTTGGCTTTTTTCCAGAAGGCTAGCCTGCCATCATGCAGAAAGAAGAAGTTTGTCATGCAGTTGGGGTGAGAGCCCCACTTAAATAGTCAGACATTTGCTTTGGAAAAATCTTTGAACTAGGCATAGTTTGCGCATTTCAAGAAAATCGGAGAATTTTGCATTCCAAAAGAAGGAAATAAATGCCCTCTCTGAGGATCGAACTCAGGACCTTCAGATTATGAGACTGACGCGCTGCCTACTGCGCTAAGAAGGCTGTATATAGGAATCTGTACATAAGACCATGAAGATCATCCAGGTACAAGGCTGAAGTTTTTTCCTGACTGACATTGTATACTGCAGAGTCAAATGGGGTGATGTGGCCGTCGGTTCAATGCAGGGTTTCCAATCATACAGTCAAATTTTGCAGAAGTGGGGATGTAGCTCAGTGGTAGAGCGCATGCTTTGCATGTATCAGGCCCCGGGTTCAATCCCCGGCATCTCCAGACTTTTGCCATGCTTACCTTGGATTTTGGGCAGAAAGCTAGGCTGGCATCATGATGAAGGAAGAGATATGTCCTCCAACAGGGATGAGGACCCTGCTTAATCTGTCAGACGTTTGCCTTGAAAAATCCCATGAAATGGGGCTATCTCATTTTTGATGATTATAGATCAAAAGAATCCTACTTGTTGAAGACATCAAAGTGATGATTCATCTTGACAACCATAATGCTTTGATGATAGAAATCTGTCGCATCTCTCTTGATCATTGGTAAGGGTTCTTCTTCTAAACCAAAGACTCTTTACAGTAGCTTTTAGAAAAACGGAATATTTTGTTTATCTCAATCACCTTCAATCTACAGATTTTTCCGTTCTCTTTCCTTTTGAAAATGCATCCAAAATGCACGTTCTTGATGCTGGGTGCTTAGTAATGACTCCCATAACTTTCTGTCATTTCTTTCATGGTTCCGCGCAGCCATCCATTTGCCACCAATGCTGCCCAAGGTCTTTGTATCAAAGTTCCTTTCCTTTCTGTAAAATTGAAATTTGGAGCACCCCTGCTTATCCCCAAGCCAAGACAGAACATGAACTTTGGTCTGAAATCCTCCTTTGGGGTGATAAGACGTACCTTACAGTGTGCTCTAAGAACTGGTGACTTTGAGAGGGAGCTGCAGGTAATGTTAATGATTTTCATCGATCTGCTCCTGATCCCCACCCCCACAACCTTTCTTGAGCGAGAGATAATTACAGCGCTGAAAGATACTTCAGCCACTCCTTCGATAGCTCAGTTGGTAGAGCGGAGGACTGTAGCATAAAGTCAGACATCCTTAGGTCGCTGGTTCAAATCAGGCTCGAAGGATTTTGTGCTTCGATTTCCATATCTTTCACTTTTATTCAAACAATACCTTCCATTGATTATGATCGAGACTTTGCAGTCCCTGGGTTTCAGGGATTCCTTGCATCCATCAAACAGCTCAAGTGCAAAAGTGGGGATGTAGCTCAGTGGTAGAGCGCATGTTTTGCATGTATGAGGTCCCGGGTTCAATCCCCGGCATCTCCAGGAGCCTCTGTTCCTTATCTTGGCTTTTTTCCAGAAGGCTAGCCTGCCATCATGCAGAAAGAAGAAGTTTGTCATGCAGTTGGGGTGAGAGCCCCACTTAAATAGTCAGACATTTGCTTTGGAAAAATCTTTGAACTAGGCATAGTTTGCGCATTTCAAGAAAATCGGAGAATTTTGCATTCCAAAAGAAGGAAATAAATGCCCTCTCTGAGGATCGAACTCAGGACCTTCAGATTATGAGACTGACGCGCTGCCTACTGCGCTAAGAAGGCTGTATATAGGCATCTGTACATAAGACCATGAAGATCATTCAGGTACAAGGCTGAAGGATTTTCCTGACTGACATTGTATACTGCAGAGTCGAATGGGGTGATGTGGCCGTCGGTTCAATGCAGGGTTTCCAATCATACAGTCAAATCTTGCAGAAGTGGGGATGTAGCTCAGTGGTAGAGCGCATGCTTTGCATGTATGAGGCCCCGGGTTCAATCCCCGGCATCTCCAGACTTTTGCCATGCTTACCTTGGATTTTGGGCAGAAAGCTAGGCTGGCATCATGATGAAGGAAGAGATATGTCCTCCAACCGGGATGAGGACCCCGCTTAATCTGTCAGACGTTTGCCTTGAAAAATCCCATGAAATGGGGCTATCTCATTTTTGATGATTATAGATCAAAAGAATCCTACTTGTTGAAGACATCAAAGTGATGATTCATCTTGACAACCATAATGCTTTGATGATAGAAATCTGTCGCATCTCTCTTGATCATTGGTAAGGGTTCTTCTTCTAAACCAAAGACTCTTTACAGTAGCTTTTAGAAAAACGGAATATTTTGTTTATCTCAATCACCTTCAATCTACAGATTTTTCCGTTCTCTTTCCTTTTGAAAATGCATCCAAAATGCACGTTCTTGATGCTGGGTGCTTAGTAATGACTCCCATAACTTTCTGTCATTTCTTTCATGGTTCCGCGCAGCCATCCATTTGCCACCAATGCTGCCCAAGGTCTTTGTATCAAAGTTCCTTTCCTTTCTGTAAAATTGAAATTTGGAGCACCCCTGCTTATCCCCAAGCCAAGACAGAACATGAACTTTGGTCTGAAATCCTCCTTTGGGGTGATAAGACGTACCTTACAGTGTGCTCTAAGAACTGGTGACTTTGAGAGGGAGCTGCAGGTAATGTTAATGATTTTCATCGATCTGCTCCTGATCCCCACCCCCACAACCTTTCTTGAGCGAGAGATAATTACAGCGCTGAAAGATACTTCAGCCACTCCTTCGATAGCTCAGTTGGTAGAGCGGAGGACTGTAGCATAAAGTCAGACATCCTTAGGTCGCTGGTTCAAATCAGGCTCGAAGGATTTTGTGCTTCGATTTCCATATCTTTCACTTTTATTCAAACAATACCTTCCATTGATTATGATCGAGACTTTGCAGTCCCTGGGTTTCAGGGATTCCTTGCATCCATCAAACAGCTCAAGTGCAAAAGTGGGGATGTAGCTCAGTGGTAGAGCGCATGTTTTGCATGTATGAGGTCCCGGGTTCAATCCCCGGCATCTCCAGGAGCCTCTGTTCCTTATCTTGGCTTTTTTCCAGAAGGCTAGCCTGCCATCATGCAGAAAGAAGAAGTTTGTCATGCAGTTGGGGTGAGAGCCCCACTTAAATAGTCAGACATTTGCTTTGGAAAAATCTTTGAACTAGGCATAGTTTGCGCATTTCAAGAAAATCGCAGAATTTTGCATTCCAAAAGAAGGAAATAAATGCCCTCTCTGAGGATCGAACTCAGGACCTTCAGATTATGAGACTGACGCGCTGCCTACTGCGCTAAGAAGGCTGTATATAGGCATCTGTACATAAGACCATGAAGATCATCCAGGTACAAGGCTGAAGGATTTTCCTGACTGACATTGTATACTGCAGAGTCGAATGGGGTGATGTGGCCGTCGGTTCAATGCAGGGTTTCCAATCATACAGTCAAATCTTGCAGAAGTGGGGATGTAGCTCAGTGGTAGAGCGCATGCTTTGCATGTATGAGGCCCCGGGTTCAATCCCCGGCATCTCCAGACTTTTGCCATGCTTACCTTGGATTTTGGGCAGAAAGCTAGGCTGGCATCATGATGAAGGAAGAGATATGTCCTCCAACCGGGAAGAGGACCCCGCTTAATCTGTCAGACGTTTGCCTTGAAAAATCCCATGAAATGGGGCTATCTCATTTTTGATGATTATAGATCAAAAGAATCCTACTTGTTGAAGACATCAAAGTGATGATTCATCTTGACAACCATAATGCTTTGATGATAGAAATCTGTCGCATCTCTCTTGATCATTGGTAAGGGTTCTTCTTCTAAACCAAAGACTCTTTACAGTAGCTTTTAGAAAAACGGAATATTTTGTTTATCTCAATCACCTTCAATCTACAGATTTTTCCGTTCTCTTTCCTTTTGAAAATGCATCCAAAATGCACGTTCTTGATGCTGGGTGCTTAGTAATGACTCCCATAACTTTCTGTCATTTCTTTCATGGTTCCGCGCAGCCATCCATTTGCCACCAATGCTGCCCAAGGTCTTTGTATCAAAGTTCCTTTCCTTTCTGTAAAATTGAAATTTGGAGCACCCCTGCTTATCCCCAAGCCAAGACAGAACATGAACTTTGGTCTGAAATCCTCCTTTGGGGTGATAAGACGTACCTTACAGTGTGCTCTAAGAACTGGTGACTTTGAGAGGGAGCTGCAGGTAATGTTAATGATTTTCATCGATCTGCTCCTGATCCCCACCCCCACAACCTTTCTTGAGCGAGAGATAATTACAGCGCTGAAAGATACTTCAGCCACTCCTTCGATAGCTCAGTTGGTAGAGCGGAGGACTGTAGCATAAAGTCAGACATCCTTAGGTCGCTGGTTCAAATCAGGCTCGAAGGATTTTGTGCTTCGATTTCCATATCTTTCACTTTTATTCAAACAATACCTTCCATTGATTATGATCGAGACTTTGCAGTCCCTGGGTTTCAGGGATTCCTTGCATCCATCAAACAGCTCGAGTGCAAAAGTGGGGATGTAGCTCAGTGGTAGAGCGCATGTTTTGCATGTATGAGGTCCCGGGTTCAATCCCCGGCATCTCCAGGAGCCTCTGTTCCTTATCTTGGCTTTTTTCCAGAAGGCTAGCCTGCCATCATGCAGAAAGAAGAAGTTTGTCATGCAGTTGGGGTGAGAGCCCCACTTAAATAGTCAGACATTTGCTTTGGAAAAATCTTTGAACTAGGCATAGTTTGCGCATTTCAAGAAAATCGGAGAATTTTGCATTCCAAAAGAAGGAAATAAATGCCCTCTCTGAGGATCGAACTCAGGACCTTCAGATTATGAGACTGACGCGCTGCCTACTGCGCTAAGAAGGCTGTATATAGGCATCTGTACATAAGACCATGAAGATCATCCAGGTACAAGGCTGAAGGATTTTCCTGACTGACATTGTATACTGCAGAGTCGAATGGGGTGATGTGGCCGTCGGTTCAATGCAGGGTTTCCAATCATACAGTCAAATCTTGCAGAAGTGGGGATGTAGCTCAGTGATAGAGCGCATGCTTTGCATGTATGAGGCCCCGGGTTCAATCCCCGGCATCTCCAGACTTTTGCCATGCTTACCTTGGATTTTGGGCAGAAAGCTAGGCTGGCATCATGATGAAGGAAGAGATATGTCCTCCAACCGGGAAGAGGACCCCGCTTAATCTGTCAGACGTTTGCCTTGAAAAATCCCATGAAATGGGGCTATCTCATTTTTGATGATTATAGATCAAAAGAATCCTACTTGTTGAAGACATCAAAGTGATGATTCATCTTGACAACCATAATGCTTTGATGATAGAAATCTGTCGCATCTCTCTTGATCATTGGTAAGGGTTCTTCTTCTAAACCAAAGACTCTTTACAGTAGCTTTTAGAAAAACGGAATATTTTGTTTATCTCAATCACCTTCAATCTACAGATTTTTCCGTTCTCTTTCCTTTTGAAAATGCATCCAAAATGCACGTTCTTGATGCTGGGTGCTTAGTAATGACTCCCATAACTTTCTGTCATTTCTTTCATGGTTCCGCGCAGCCATCCATTTGCCACCAATGCTGCCCAAGGTCTTTGTATCAAAGTTCCTTTCCTTTCTGTAAAATTGAAATTTGGAGCACCCCTGCTTATCCCCAAGCCAAGACAGAACATGAACTTTGGTCTGAAATCCTCCTTTGGGGTGATAAGACGTACCTTACAGTGTGCTCTAAGAACTGGTGACTTTGAGAGGGAGCTGCAGGTAATGTTCATGATTTTCATCGATCTGCTCCTGATCCCCACCCCCACAACCTTTCTTGAGCGAGAGATAATTACAGCGCTGAAAGATACTTCAGCCACTCCTTCGATAGCTCAGTTGGTAGAGCGGAGGACTGTAGCATAAAGTCAGACATCCTTAGGTCGCTGGTTCAAATCTGGCTCGAAGGATTTTGTGCTTCGATTTCCATATCTTTCACTTTTATTCAAACAATACCTTCCATTGATTATGATCGAGACTTTGCAGTCCCTGGGTTTCAGGGACTCCTTGCATCCATCAAACAGCTCGAGTGCAAAAGTGGGGATGTAGCTCAGTGGTAGAGCGCATGCTTCGCATGTATGAGGTCCCGGGTTCAATCCCCGGCATCTCCAGGAGCCTCTGTTCCTTATCTTGGCTTTTTTCCAGAAGGCTAGCCTGCCATCATGCAGAAAGAAGAAGTTTGTCATGCAGTTGGGGTGAGAGCCCCACTTAAATAGTCAGACATTTGCTTTGGAAAAATCTTTGAACTAGGCATAGTTTGCGCATTTCAAGAAAATCGGAGAATTTTGCATTCCAAAAGAAGGAAATAAATGCCCTCTCTGAGGATCGAACTCAGGACCTTCAGATTATGAGACTGACGCGCTGCCTACTGCGCTAAGAAGGCTGTATATAGGAATCTGTACATAAGACCATGAAGATCATCCAGGTACAAGGCTGAAGTTTTTTCCTGACTGACATTGTATACTGCAGAGTCAAATGGGGTGATGTGGCCGTCGGTTCAATGCAGGGTTTCCAATCATACAGTCAAATTTTGCAGAAGTGGGGATGTAGCTCAGTGGTAGAGCGCATGCTTTGCATGTATCAGGCCCCGGGTTCAATCCCCGGCATCTCCAGACTTTTGCCATGCTTACCTTGGATTTTGGGCAGAAAGCTAGGCTGGCATCATGATGAAGGAAGAGATATGTCCTCCAACAGGGATGAGGACCCTGCTTAATCTGTCAGACGTTTGCCTTGAAAAATCCCATGAAATGGGGCTATCTCATTTTTGATGATTATAGATCAAAAGAATCCTACTTGTTGAAGACATCAAAGTGATGATTCATCTTGACAACCATAATGCTTTGATGATAGAAATCTGTCGCATCTCTCTTGATCATTGGTAAGGGTTCTTCTTCTAAACCAAAGACTCTTTACAGTAGCTTTTAGAAAAACGGAATATTTTGTTTATCTCAATCACCTTCAATCTACAGATTTTTCCGTTCTCTTTCCTTTTGAAAATGCATCCAAAATGCACGTTCTTGATGCTGGGTGCTTAGTAATGACTCCCATAACTTTCTGTCATTTCTTTCATGGTTCCGCGCAGCCATCCATTTGCCACCAATGCTGCCCAAGGTCTTTGTATCAAAGTTCCTTTCCTTTCTGTAAAATTGAAATTTGGAGCACCCCTGCTTATCCCCAAGCCAAGACAGAACATGAACTTTGGTCTGAAATCCTCCTTTGGGGTGATAAGACGTACCTTACAGTGTGCTCTAAGAACTGGTGACTTTGAGAGGGAGCTGCAGGTAATGTTAATGATTTTCATCGATCTGCTCCTGATCCCCACCCCCACAACCTTTCTTGAGCGAGAGATAATTACAGCGCTGAAAGATACTTCAGCCACTCCTTCGATAGCTCAGTTGGTAGAGCGGAGGACTGTAGCATAAAGTCAGACATCCTTAGGTCGCTGGTTCAAATCAGGCTCGAAGGATTTTGTGCTTCGATTTCCATATCTTTCACTTTTATTCAAACAATACCTTCCATTGATTATGATCGAGACTTTGCAGTCCCTGGGTTTCAGGGATTCCTTGCATCCATCAAACAGCTCGAGTGCAAAAGTGGGGATGTAGCTCAGTGGTAGAGCGCATGTTTTGCATGTATGAGGTCCCGGGTTCAATCCCCGGCATCTCCAGGAGCCTCTGTTCCTTATCTTGGCTTTTTTCCAGAAGGCTAGCCTGCCATCATGCAGAAAGAAGAAGTTTGTCATGCAGTTGGGGTGAGAGCCCCACTTAAATAGTCAGACATTTGCTTTGGAAAAATCTTTGAACTAGGCATAGTTTGCGCATTTCAAGAAAATCGGAGAATTTTGCATTCCAAAAGAAGGAAATAAATGCCCTCTCTGAGGATCGAACTCAGGACCTTCAGATTATGAGACTGACGCGCTGCCTACTGCGCTAAGAAGGCTGTATATAGGCATCTGTACATAAGACCATGAAGATTATCCAGGTACAAGGCTGAAGGATTTTCCTGACTGACATTGTATACTGCAGAGTCGAATGGGGTGATGTGGCCGTCGGTTCAATGCAGGGTTTCCAATCATACAGTCAAATCTTGCAGAAGTGGGGATGTAGCTCAGTGGTAGAGCGCATGCTTTGCATGTATGAGGCCCCGGGTTCAATCCCCGGCATCTCCAGACTTTTGCCATGCTTACCTTGGATTTTGGGCAGAAAGCTAGGCTGGCATCATGATGAAGGAAGAGATATGTCCTCCAACCGGGATGAGGACCCCGCTTAATCTGTCAGACGTTTGCCTTGAAAAATCCCATGAAATGGGGCTATCTCATTTTTGATGATTATAGATCAAAAGAATCCTACTTGTTGAAGACATCAAAGTGATGATTCATCTTGACAACCATAATGCTTTGATGATAGAAATCTGTCGCATCTCTCTTGATCATTGGTAAGGGTTCTTCTTCTAAACCAAAGACTCTTTACAGTAGCTTTTAGAAAAACGGAATATTTTGTTTATCTCAATCACCTTCAATCTACAGATTTTTCCGTTCTCTTTCCTTTTGAAAATGCATCCAAAATGCACGTTCTTGATGCTGGGTGCTTAGTAATGACTCCCATAACTTTCTGTCATTTCTTTCATGGTTCCGCGCAGCCATCCATTTGCCACCAATGCTGCCCAAGGTCTTTGTATCAAAGTTCCTTTCCTTTCTGTAAAATTGAAATTTGGAGCACCCCTGCTTATCCCCAAGCCAAGACAGAACATGAACTTTGGTCTGAAATCCTCCTTTGGGGTGATAAGACGTACTTTACAGTGTGCTCTAAGAACTGGTGACTTTGAGAGGGAGCTGCAGGTAATGTTAATGATTTTCATCGATCTGCTCCTGATCCCCACCCCCACAACCTTTCTTGAGCGAGAGATAATTACAGCGCTGAAAGATACTTCAGCCACTCCTTCGATAGCTCAGTTGGTAGAGTGGAGGACTGTAGCATAAAGTCAGACATCCTTAGGTCGCTGGTTCAAATCAGGCTCGAAGGATTTTGTGCTTCGATTTCCATATCTTTCACTTTTATTCAAACAATACCTTCCATTGATTATGATCGAGACTTTGCAGTCCCTGGGTTTCAGGGATTCCTTGCATCCATCAAACAGCTCAAGTGCAAAAGTGGGGATGTAGCTCAGTGGTAGAGCGCATGTTTCGCATGTATGAGGTCCCGGGTTCAATCCCCGGCATCTCCAGGAGCCTCTGTTCCTTATCTTGGCTTTTTTCCAGAAGGCTAGCCTGCCATCATGCAGAAAGAAGAAGTTTGTCATGCAGTTGGGGTGAGAGCCCCACTTAAATAGTCAGACATTTGCTTTGGAAAAATCTTTGAACTAGGCATAGTTTGCGCATTTCAAGAAAATCGGAGAATTTTGCATTCCAAAAGAAGGAAATAAATGCCCTCTCTGAGGATCGAACTCAGGACCTTCAGATTATGAGACTGACGCGCTGCCTACAGCGCTAAGAAGGCTGTATATAGGCACCTGTACATAAGACCATGAAGATCATCCAGGTACAAGGCTGAAGGATTTTCCTGACTGACATTGTATACTGCAGAGTCGAATGGGGTGATGTGGCCGTCGGTTCAATGCAGGGTTTCCAATCATACAGTCAAATCTTGCAGAAGTGGGGATGTAGCTCAGTGGTAGAGCGCATGCTTTGCATGTATGAGGCCCCGGGTTCAATCCCTGGCATCTCCAGACTTTTGCCATGCTTACCTTGGATTTTGGGCAGAAAGCTAGGCTGGCATCATGATGAAGGAAGAGATATGTCCTCCAACCGGGAAGAGGACCCCGCTTAATCTGTCAGACGTTTGCCTTGAAAAATCCCATGAAATGGGGCTATCTCATTTTTGATGATTATAGATCAAAAGAATCCTACTTGTTGAAGACATCAAAGTGATGATTCATCTTGACAACCATAATGCTTTGATGATAGAAATCTGTCGCATCTCTCTTGATCATTGGTAAGGGTTCTTCTTCTAAACCAAAGACTCTTTACAGTAGCTTTTAGAAAAACTGAATATTTTGTTTATCTCAATCACCTTCAATCTACAGATTTTTCCGTTCTCTTTCCTTTTGAAAATGCATCCAAAATGCACGTTCTTGATGCTGGGTGCTTAGTAATGACTCCCATAACTTTCTGTCATTTCTTTCATGGTTCCGCGCAGCCATCCATTTGCCACCAATGCTGCCCAAGGTCTTTGTATCAAAGTTCCTTTCCTTTCTGTAAAATTGAAATTTGGAGCACCCCTGCTTATCCCCAAGCCAAGACAGAACATGAACTTTGGTCTGAAATCCTCCTTTGGGGTGATAAGACGTACCTTACAGTGTGCTCTAAGAACTGGTGACTTTGAGAGGGAGCTGCAGGTAATGTTAATGATTTTCATCGATCTGCTCCTGATCCCCACCCCCACAACCTTTCTTGAGCGAGAGATAATTACAGCGCTGAAAGATACTTCAGCCACTCCTTCGATAGCTCAGTTGGTAGAGCGGAGGACTGTAGCATAAAGTCAGACATCCTTAGGTCGCTGGTTCAAATCAGGCTCGAAGGATTTTGTGCTTCGATTTCCATATCTTTCACTTTTATTCAAACAATACCTTCCATTGATTATGATCGAGACTTTGCAGTCCCTGGGTTTCAGGGATTCCTTGCATCCATCAAACAGCTCGAGTGCAAAAGTGGGGATGTAGCTCAGTGGTAGAGCGCATGTTTTGCATGTATGAGGTCCCGGGTTCAATCCCCGGCATCTCCAGGAGCCTCTGTTCCTTATCTTGGCTTTTTTCCAGAAGGCTAGCCTGCCATCATGCAGAAAGAAGAAGTTTGTCATGCAGTTGGGGTGAGAGCCCCACTTAAATAGTCAGACATTTGCTTTGGAAAAATCTTTGAACTAGGCATAGTTTGCGCATTTCAAGAAAATCGGAGAATTTTGCATTCCAAAAGAAGGAAATAAATGCCCTCTCTGAGGATCGAACTCAGGACCTTCAGATTATGAGACTGACGCGCTGCCTACTGCGCTAAGAAGGCTGTATATAGGCATCTGTACATAAGACCATGAAGATCATCCAGGTACAAGGCTGAAGGATTTTCCTGACTGACATTGTATACTGCAGAGTCGAATGGGGTGATGTGGCCGTCGGTTCAATGCAGGGTTTCCAATCATACAGTCAAATCTTGCAGAAGTGGGGATGTAGCTCAGTGGTAGAGCGCATGCTTTGCATGTATGAGGCCCCGGGTTCAATCCCCGGCATCTCCAGACTTTTGCCATGCTTACCTTGGATTTTGGGCAGAAAGCTAGGCTGGCATCATGATGAAGGAAGAGATATGTCCTCCAACCGGGAAGAGGACCCCGCTTAATCTGTCAGACGTTTGCCTTGAAAAATCCCATGAAATGGGGCTATCTCATTTTTGATGATTATAGATCAAAAGAATCCTACTTGTTGAAGACATCAAAGTGATGATTCATCTTGACAACCATAATGCTTTGATGATAGAAATCTGTCGCATCTCTCTTGATCATTGGTAAGGGTTCTTCTTCTAAACCAAAGACTCTTTACAGTAGCTTTTAGAAAAATGGAATATTTTGTTTATCTCAATCACCTTCAATCTACAGATTTTTCCGTTCTCTTTCCTTTTGAAAATGCATCCAAAATGCACGTTCTTGATGCTGGGTGCTTAGTAATGACTCCCATAACTTTCTGTCATTTCTTTCATGGTTCCGCGCAGCCATCCATTTGCCACCAATGCTGCCCAAGGTCTTTGTATCAAAGTTCCTTTCCTTTCTGTAAAATTGAAATTTGGAGCACCCCTGCTTATCCCCAAGCCAAGACAGAACATGAACTTTGGTCTGAAATCCTCCTTTGGGGTGATAAGACGTACCTTACAGTGTGCTCTAAGAACTGGTGACTTTGAGAGGGAGCTGCAGGTAATGTTCATGATTTTCATCGATCTGCTCCTGATCCCCACCCCCACAACCTTTCTTGAGCGAGAGATAATTACAGCGCTGAAAGATACTTCAGCCACTCCTTCGATAGCTCAGTTGGTAGAGCGGAGGACTGTAGCATAAAGTCAGACATCCTTAGGTCGCTGGTTCAAATCTGGCTCGAAGGATTTTGTGCTTCGATTTCCATATCTTTCACTTTTATTCAAACAATACCTTCCATTGATTATGATCGAGACTTTGCAGTCCCTGGGTTTCAGGGACTCCTTGCATCCATCAAACAGCTCGAGTGCAAAAGTGGGGATGTAGCTCAGTGGTAGAGCGCATGCTTCGCATGTATGAGGTCCCGGGTTCAATCCCCGGCATCTCCAGGAGCCTCTGTTCCTTATCTTGGCTTTTTTCCAGAAGGCTAGCCTGCCATCATGCAGAAAGAAGAAGTTTGTCATGCAGTTGGGGTGAGAGCCCCACTTAAATAGTCAGACATTTGCTTTGGAAAAATCTTTGAACTAGGCATAGTTTGCGCATTTCAAGAAAATCGGAGAATTTTGCATTCCAAAAGTAGGAAATAAATGCCCTCTCTGAGGATCGAACTCAGGACCTTCAGATTATGAGACTGACGCGCTGCCTACTGCGCTAAGAAGGCTGTATATAGGCATCTGTACATAAGACCATGAAGATCATCCAGGTACAAGGCTGAAGGATTTTCCTGACTGACATTGTATACTGCAGAGTCGAATGGGGTGATGTGGCCGTCGGTTCAATGCAGGGTTTCCAATCATACAGTCAAACCTTGCAGAAGTGGGGATGTAGCTCAGTGGTAGAGCGCATGCTTTGCATGTATGAGGCCCCGGGTTCAATCCCCGGCATCTCCAGACTTTTGCCATGCTTACCTTGGATTTTGGGCCGAAAGCTAGGCTGGCATCATGATGAAGGAAGAGATATGTCCTCCAACCGGGATGAGGACCCCGCTTAATCTGTCAGACGTTTGCCTTGAAAAATCCCATGAAATGGGGCTATCTCATTTTTGATGATTATAGATCAAAAGAATCCTACTTGTTGAAGACATCAAAGTGATGATTCATCTTGACAACCATAATGCTTTGATGATAGAAATCTGTCGCATCTCTCTTGATCATTGGTAAGGGTTCTTCTTCTAAACCAAAGACTCTTTACAGTAGCTTTTAGAAAAACGGAATATTTTGTTTATCTCAATCACCTTCAATCTACAGATTTTTCCGTTCTCTTTCCTTTTGAAAATGCATCCAAAATGCACGTTCTTGATGCTGGGTGCTTAGTAATGACTCCCATAACTTTCTGTCATTTCTTTCATGGTTCCGCGCAGCCATCCATTTGCCACCAATGCTGCCCAAGGTCTTTGTATCAAAGTTCCTTTCCTTTCTGTAAAATTGAAATTTGGAGCACCCCTGCTTATCCCCAAGCCAAGACAGAACATGAACTTTGGTCTGAAATCCTCCTTTGGGGTGATAAGACGTACCTTACAGTGTGCTCTAAGAACTGGTGACTTTGAGAGGGAGCTGCAGGTAATGTTCATGATTTTCATCGATCTGCTCCTGATCCCCACCCCCACAACCTTTCTTGAGCGAGAGATAATTACAGCGCTGAAAGATACTTCAGCCACTCCTTCGATAGCTCAGTTGGTAGAGCGGAGGACTGTAGCATAAAGTCAGACATCCTTAGGTCGCTGGTTCAAATCTGGCTCGAAGGATTTTGTGCTTCGATTTCCATATCTTTCACTTTTATTCAAACAATACCTTCCATTGATTATGATCGAGACTTTGCAGTCCCTGGGTTTCAGGGACTCCTTGCATCCATCAAACAGCTCGAGTGCAAAAGTGGGGATGTAGCTCAGTGGTAGAGCGCATGCTTCGCATGTATGAGGTCCCGGGTTCAATCCCCGGCATCTCCAGGAGCCTCTGTTCCTTATCTTGGCTTTTTTCCAGAAGGCTAGCCTGCCATCATGCAGAAAGAAGAAGTTTGTCATGCAGTTGGGGTGAGAGCCCCACTTAAATAGTCAGACATTTGCTTTGGAAAAATCTTTGAACTAGGCATAGTTTGCGCATTTCAAGAAAATCGGTGAATTTTGCATTCCAAAAGAAGGAAATAAATGCCCTCTCTGAGGATCGAACTCAGGACCTTCAGATTATGAGACTGACGCGCTGCCTACTGCGCTAAGAAGGCTGTATATAGGCATCTGTACATAAGACCATGAAGATCATCCAGGTACAAGGCTGAAGTTTTTTCCTGACTGACATTGTATACTGCAGAGTCAAATGGGGTGATGTGGCCGTCGGTTCAATGCAGGGTTTCCAATCATACAGTCAAATCTTGCAGAAGTGGGGATGTAGCTCAGTGGTAGAGCGCATGCTTTGCATGTATGAGGCCCCGGGTTCAATCCCCGGCATCTCCAGACTTTTGCCATGCTTACCTTGGATTTTGGGCAGAAAGCTAGGCTGGCATCATGATGAAGGAAGAGATATGTCCTCCAACCGGGATGAGGACCCCGCTTAATCTGTCAGACGTTTGCCTTGAAAAATCCCATGAAATGGGGCTATCTCATTTTTGATGATTATAGATCAAAAGAATCCTACTTGTTGAAGACATCAAAGTGATGATTCATCTTGACAACCATAATGCTTTGATGATAGAAATCTGTCGCATCTCTCTTGATCATTGGTAAGGGTTCTTCTTCTAAACCAAAGACTCTTTACAGTAGCTTTTAGAAAAACTGAATATTTTGTTTATCTCAATCACCTTCAATCTACAGATTTTTCCGTTCTCTTTCCTTTTGAAAATGCATCCAAAATGCACGTTCTTGATGCTGGGTGCTTAGTAATGACTCCCATAACTTTCTGTCATTTCTTTCATGGTTCCGCGCAGCCATCCATTTGCCACCAATGCTGCCCAAGGTCTTTGTATCAAAGTTCCTTTCCTTTCTGTAAAATTGAAATTTGGAGCACCCCTGCTTATCCCCAAGCCAAGACAGAACATGAACTTTGGTCTGAAATCCTCCTTTGGGGTGATAAGACGTACCTTACAGTGTGCTCTAAGAACTGGTGACTTTGAGAGGGAGCTGCAGGTAATGTTAATGATTTTCATCGATCTGCTCCTGATCCCCACCCCCACAACCTTTCTTGAGCGAGAGATAATTACAGCGCTGAAAGATACTTCAGCCACTCCTTCGATAGCTCAGTTGGTAGAGCGGAGGACTGTAGCATAAAGTCAGACATCCTTAGGTCGCTGGTTCAAATCAGGCTCGAAGGATTTTGTGCTTCGATTTCCATATCTTTCACTTTTATTCAAACAATACCTTCCATTGATTATGATCGAGACTTTGCAGTCCCTGGGTTTCAGGGACTCCTTGCATCCATCAAACAGCTCGAGTGCAAAAGTGGGGATGTAGCTCAGTGGTAGAGCGCATGCTTCGCATGTATGAGGTCCCGGGTTCAATCCCCGGCATCTCCAGGAGCCTCTGTTCCTTATCTTGGCTTTTTTCCAGAAGGCTAGCCTGCCATCATGCAGAAAGAAGAAGTTTGTCATGCAGTTGGGGTGAGAGCCCCACTTAAATAGTCAGACATTTGCTTTGGAAAAATCTTTGAACTAGGCATAGTTTGCGCATTTCAAGAAAATCGGAGAATTTTGCATTCCAAAAGAAGGAAATAAATGCCCTCTCTGAGGATCGAACTCAGGACCTTCAGATTATGAGACTGACGCGCTGCCTACTGCGCTAAGAAGGCTGTATATAGGCATCTGTACATAAGACCATGAAGATCATCCAGGTACAAGGCTGAAGTTTTTTCCTGACTGACATTGTATACTGCAGAGTCAAATGGGGTGATGTGGCCGTCGGTTCAATGCAGGGTTTCCAATCATACAGTCAAATTTTGCAGAAGTGGGGATGTAGCTCAGTGGTAGAG
Source organism: Triturus cristatus (assembly GCF_964204655.1). NCBI lineage: Eukaryota > Metazoa > Chordata > Amphibia > Caudata > Salamandridae > Triturus > Triturus cristatus. The sequence continues at coordinate 108,895,375 of NC_140585.1, read as the reverse complement.
CGCATGCTTTGCATGTATCAGGCCCCGGGTTCAATCCCCGGCATCTCCAGACTTTTGCCATGCTTACCTTGGATTTTGGGCAGAAAGCTAGGCTGGCATCATGATGAAGGAAGAGATATGTCCTCCAACCGGGAAGAGGACCCCGCTTAATCTGTCAGACGTTTGCCTTGAAAAATCCCATGAAATGGGGCTATCTCATTTTTGATGATTATAGATCAAAAGAATCCTACTTGTTGAAGACATCAAAGTGATGATTCATCTTGACAACCATAATGCTTTGATGATAGAAATCTGTCGCATCTCTCTTGATCATTGGTAAGGGTTCTTCTTCTAAACCAAAGACTCTTTACAGTAGCTTTTAGAAAAATGGAATATTTTGTTTATCTCAATCACCTTCAATCTACAGATTTTTCCGTTCTCTTTCCTTTTGAAAATGCATCCAAAATGCACGTTCTTGATGCTGGGTGCTTAGTAATGACTCCCATAACTTTCTGTCATTTCTTTCATGGTTCCGCGCAGCCATCCATTTGCCACCAATGCTGCCCAAGGTCTTTGTATCAAAGTTCCTTTCCTTTCTGTAAAATTGAAATTTGGAGCACCCCTGCTTATCCCCAAGCCAAGACAGAACATGAACTTTGGTCTGAAATCCTCCTTTGGGGTGATAAGACGTACCTTACAGTGTGCTCTAAGAACTGGTGACTTTGAGAGGGAGCTGCAGGTAATGTTCATGATTTTCATCGATCTGCTCCTGATCCCCACCCCCACAACCTTTCTTGAGCGAGAGATAATTACAGCGCTGAAAGATACTTCAGCCACTCCTTCGATAGCTCAGTTGGTAGAGCGGAGGACTGTAGCATAAAGTCAGACATCCTTAGGTCGCTGGTTCAAATCTGGCTCGAAGGATTTTGTGCTTCGATTTCCATATCTTTCACTTTTATTCAAACAATACCTTCCATTGATTATGATCGAGACTTTGCAGTCCCTGGGTTTCAGGGACTCCTTGCATCCATCAAACAGCTCGAGTGCAAAAGTGGGGATGTAGCTCAGTGGTAGAGCGCATGCTTCGCATGTATGAGGTCCCGGGTTCAATCCCCGGCATCTCCAGGAGCCTCTGTTCCTTATCTTGGCTTTTTTCCAGAAGGCTAGCCTGCCATCATGCAGAAAGAAGAAGTTTGTCATGCAGTTGGGGTGAGAGCCCCACTTAAATAGTCAGACATTTGCTTTGGAAAAATCTTTGAACTAGGCATAGTTTGCGCATTTCAAGAAAATCGGAGAATTTTGCATTCCAAAAGAAGGAAATAAATGCCCTCTCTGAGGATCGAACTCAGGACCTTCAGATTATGAGACTGACGCGCTGCCTACTGCGCTAAGAAGGCTGTATATAGGCATCTGTACATAAGACCATGAAGATCATCCAGGTACAAGGCTGAAGGATTTTCCTGACTGACATTGTATACTGCAGAGTCGAATGGGGTGATGTGGCCGTCGGTTCAATGCAGGGTTTCCAATCATACAGTCAAACCTTGCAGAAGTGGGGATGTAGCTCAGTGGTAGAGCGCATGCTTTGCATGTATGAGGCCCCGGGTTCAATCCCCGGCATCTCCAGACTTTTGCCATGCTTACCTTGGATTTTGGGCCGAAAGCTAGGCTGGCATCATGATGAAGGAAGAGATATGTCCTCCAACCGGGATGAGGACCCCGCTTAATCTGTCAGACGTTTGCCTTGAAAAATCCCATGAAATGGGGCTATCTCATTTTTGATGATTATAGATCAAAAGAATCCTACTTGTTGAAGACATCAAAGTGATGATTCATCTTGACAACCATAATGCTTTGATGATAGAAATCTGTCGCATCTCTCTTGATCATTGGTAAGGGTTCTTCTTCTAAACCAAAGACTCTTTACAGTAGCTTTTAGAAAAACGGAATATTTTGTTTATCTCAATCACCTTCAATCTACAGATTTTTCCGTTCTCTTTCCTTTTGAAAATGCATCCAAAATGCACGTTCTTGATGCTGGGTGCTTAGTAATGACTCCCATAACTTTCTGTCATTTCTTTCATGGTTCCGCGCAGCCATCCATTTGCCACCAATGCTGCCCAAGGTCTTTGTATCAAAGTTCCTTTCCTTTCTGTAAAATTGAAATTTGGAGCACCCCTGCTTATCCCCAAGCCAAGACAGAACATGAACTTTGGTCTGAAATCCTCCTTTGGGGTGATAAGACGTACCTTACAGTGTGCTCTAAGAACTGGTGACTTTGAGAGGGAGCTGCAGGTAATGTTCATGATTTTCATCGATCTGCTCCTGATCCCCACCCCCACAACCTTTCTTGAGCGAGAGATAATTACAGCGCTGAAAGATACTTCAGCCACTCCTTCGATAGCTCAGTTGGTAGAGCGGAGGACTGTAGCATAAAGTCAGACATCCTTAGGTCGCTGGTTCAAATCTGGCTCGAAGGATTTTGTGCTTCGATTTCCATATCTTTCACTTTTATTCAAACAATACCTTCCATTGATTATGATCGAGACTTTGCAGTCCCTGGGTTTCAGGGACTCCTTGCATCCATCAAACAGCTCGAGTGCAAAAGTGGGGATGTAGCTCAGTGGTAGAGCGCATGCTTCGCATGTATGAGGTCCCGGGTTCAATCCCCGGCATCTCCAGGAGCCTCTGTTCCTTATCTTGGCTTTTTTCCAGAAGGCTAGCCTGCCATCATGCAGAAAGAAGAAGTTTGTCATGCAGTTGGGGTGAGAGCCCCACTTAAATAGTCAGACATTTGCTTTGGAAAAATCTTTGAACTAGGCATAGTTTGCGCATTTCAAGAAAATCGGAGAATTTTGCATTCCAAAAGAAGGAAATAAATGCCCTCTCTGAGGATCGAACTCAGGACCTTCAGATTATGAGACTGACGCGCTGCCTACTGCGCTAAGAAGGCTGTATATAGGCATCTGTACATAAGACCATGAAGATCATCCAGGTACAAGGCTGAAGTTTTTTCCTGACTGACATTGTATACTGCAGAGTCAAATGGGGTGATGTGGCCGTCGGTTCAATGCAGGGTTTCCAATCATACAGTCAAATCTTGCAGAAGTGGGGATGTAGCTCAGTGGTAGAGCGCATGCTTTGCATGTATGAGGCCCCGGGTTCAATCCCCGGCATCTCCAGACTTTTGCCATGCTTACCTTGGATTTTGGGCAGAAAGCTAGGCTGGCATCATGATGAAGGAAGAGATATGTCCTCCAACCGGGATGAGGACCCCGCTTAATCTGTCAGACGTTTGCCTTGAAAAATCCCATGAAATGGGGCTATCTCATTTTTGATGATTATAGATCAAAAGAATCCTACTTGTTGAAGACATCAAAGTGATGATTCATCTTGACAACCATAATGCTTTGATGATAGAAATCTGTCGCATCTCTCTTGATCATTGGTAAGGGTTCTTCTTCTAAACCAAAGACTCTTTACAGTAGCTTTTAGAAAAACTGAATATTTTGTTTATCTCAATCACCTTCAATCTACAGATTTTTCCGTTCTCTTTCCTTTTGAAAATGCATCCAAAATGCACGTTCTTGATGCTGGGTGCTTAGTAATGACTCCCATAACTTTCTGTCATTTCTTTCATGGTTCCGCGCAGCCATCCATTTGCCACCAATGCTGCCCAAGGTCTTTGTATCAAAGTTCCTTTCCTTTCTGTAAAATTGAAATTTGGAGCACCCCTGCTTATCCCCAAGCCAAGACAGAACATGAACTTTGGTCTGAAATCCTCCTTTGGGGTGATAAGACGTACCTTACAGTGTGCTCTAAGAACTGGTGACTTTGAGAGGGAGCTGCAGGTAATGTTAATGATTTTCATCGATCTGCTCCTGATCCCCACCCCCACAACCTTTCTTGAGCGAGAGATAATTACAGCGCTGAAAGATACTTCAGCCACTCCTTCGATAGCTCAGTTGGTAGAGCGGAGGACTGTAGCATAAAGTCAGACATCCTTAGGTCGCTGGTTCAAATCAGGCTCGAAGGATTTTGTGCTTCGATTTCCATATCTTTCACTTTTATTCAAACAATACCTTCCATTGATTATGATCGAGACTTTGCAGTCCCTGGGTTTCAGGGATTCCTTGCATCCATCAAACAGCTCGAGTGCAAAAGTGGGGATGTAGCTCAGTGGTAGAGCGCATGTTTTGCATGTATGAGGTCCCGGGTTCAATCCCCGGCATCTCCAGGAGCCTCTGTTCCTTATCTTGGCTTTTTTCCAGAAGGCTAGCCTGCCATCATGCAGAAAGAAGAAGTTTGTCATGCAGTTGGGGTGAGAGCCCCACTTAAATAGTCAGACATTTGCTTTGGAAAAATCTTTGAACTAGGCATAGTTTGCGCATTTCAAGAAAATCGGAGAATTTTGCATTCCAAAAGAAGGAAATAAATGCCCTCTCTGAGGATCGAACTCAGGACCTTCAGATTATGAGACTGACGCGCTGCCTACTGCGCTAAGAAGGCTGTATATAGGCATCTGTACATAAGACCATGAAGATCATCCAGGTACAAGGCTGAAGGATTTTCCTGACTGACATTGTATACTGCAGAGTCGAATGGGGTGATGTGGCCGTCGGTTCAATGCAGGGTTTCCAATCATACAGTCAAATCTTGCAGAAGTGGGGATGTAGCTCAGTGGTAGAGCGCATGCTTTGCATGTATGAGGCCCCGGGTTCAATCCCCGGCATCTCCAGACTTTTGCCATGCTTACCTTGGATTTTGGGCAGAAAGCTAGGCTGGCATCATGATGAAGGAAGAGATATGTCCTCCAACCGGGAAGAGGACCCCGCTTAATCTGTCAGACGTTTGCCTTGAAAAATCCCATGAAATGGGGCTATCTCATTTTTGATGATTATAGATCAAAAGAATCCTACTTGTTGAAGACATCAAAGTGATGATTCATCTTGACAACCATAATGCTTTGATGATAGAAATCTGTCGCATCTCTCTTGATCATTGGTAAGGGTTCTTCTTCTAAACCAAAGACTCTTTACAGTAGCTTTTAGAAAAATGGAATATTTTGTTTATCTCAATCACCTTCAATCTACAGATTTTTCCGTTCTCTTTCCTTTTGAAAATGCATCCAAAATGCACGTTCTTGATGCTGGGTGCTTAGTAATGACTCCCATAACTTTCTGTCATTTCTTTCATGGTTCCGCGCAGCCATCCATTTGCCACCAATGCTGCCCAAGGTCTTTGTATCAAAGTTCCTTTCCTTTCTGTAAAATTGAAATTTGGAGCACCCCTGCTTATCCCCAAGCCAAGACAGAACATGAACTTTGGTCTGAAATCCTCCTTTGGGGTGATAAGACGTACCTTACAGTGTGCTCTAAGAACTGGTGACTTTGAGAGGGAGCTGCAGGTAATGTTCATGATTTTCATCGATCTGCTCCTGATCCCCACCCCCACAACCTTTCTTGAGCGAGAGATAATTACAGCGCTGAAAGATACTTCAGCCACTCCTTCGATAGCTCAGTTGGTAGAGCGGAGGACTGTAGCATAAAGTCAGACATCCTTAGGTCGCTGGTTCAAATCTGGCTCGAAGGATTTTGTGCTTCGATTTCCATATCTTTCACTTTTATTCAAACAATACCTTCCATTGATTATGATCGAGACTTTGCAGTCCCTGGGTTTCAGGGACTCCTTGCATCCATCAAACAGCTCGAGTGCAAAAGTGGGGATGTAGCTCAGTGGTAGAGCGCATGCTTCGCATGTATGAGGTCCCGGGTTCAATCCCCGGCATCTCCAGGAGCCTCTGTTCCTTATCTTGGCTTTTTTCCAGAAGGCTAGCCTGCCATCATGCAGAAAGAAGAAGTTTGTCATGCAGTTGGGGTGAGAGCCCCACTTAAATAGTCAGACATTTGCTTTGGAAAAATCTTTGAACTAGGCATAGTTTGCGCATTTCAAGAAAATCGGAGAATTTTGCATTCCAAAAGTAGGAAATAAATGCCCTCTCTGAGGATCGAACTCAGGACCTTCAGATTATGAGACTGACGCGCTGCCTACTGCGCTAAGAAGGCTGTATATAGGCATCTGTACATAAGACCATGAAGATCATCCAGGTACAAGGCTGAAGGATTTTCCTGACTGACATTGTATACTGCAGAGTCGAATGGGGTGATGTGGCCGTCGGTTCAATGCAGGGTTTCCAATCATACAGTCAAACCTTGCAGAAGTGGGGATGTAGCTCAGTGGTAGAGCGCATGCTTTGCATGTATGAGGCCCCGGGTTCAATCCCCGGCATCTCCAGACTTTTGCCATGCTTACCTTGGATTTTGGGCCGAAAGCTAGGCTGGCATCATGATGAAGGAAGAGATATGTCCTCCAACCGGGATGAGGACCCCGCTTAATCTGTCAGACGTTTGCCTTGAAAAATCCCATGAAATGGGGCTATCTCATTTTTGATGATTATAGATCAAAAGAATCCTACTTGTTGAAGACATCAAAGTGATGATTCATCTTGACAACCATAATGCTTTGATGATAGAAATCTGTCGCATCTCTCTTGATCATTGGTAAGGGTTCTTCTTCTAAACCAAAGACTCTTTACAGTAGCTTTTAGAAAAACGGAATATTTTGTTTATCTCAATCACCTTCAATCTACAGATTTTTCCGTTCTCTTTCCTTTTGAAAATGCATCCAAAATGCACGTTCTTGATGCTGGGTGCTTAGTAATGACTCCCATAACTTTCTGTCATTTCTTTCATGGTTCCGCGCAGCCATCCATTTGCCACCAATGCTGCCCAAGGTCTTTGTATCAAAGTTCCTTTCCTTTCTGTAAAATTGAAATTTGGAGCACCCCTGCTTATCCCCAAGCCAAGACAGAACATGAACTTTGGTCTGAAATCCTCCTTTGGGGTGATAAGACGTACCTTACAGTGTGCTCTAAGAACTGGTGACTTTGAGAGGGAGCTGCAGGTAATGTTCATGATTTTCATCGATCTGCTCCTGATCCCCACCCCCACAACCTTTCTTGAGCGAGAGATAATTACAGCGCTGAAAGATACTTCAGCCACTCCTTCGATAGCTCAGTTGGTAGAGCGGAGGACTGTAGCATAAAGTCAGACATCCTTAGGTCGCTGGTTCAAATCTGGCTCGAAGGATTTTGTGCTTCGATTTCCATATCTTTCACTTTTATTCAAACAATACCTTCCATTGATTATGATCGAGACTTTGCAGTCCCTGGGTTTCAGGGACTCCTTGCATCCATCAAACAGCTCGAGTGCAAAAGTGGGGATGTAGCTCAGTGGTAGAGCGCATGCTTCGCATGTATGAGGTCCCGGGTTCAATCCCCGGCATCTCCAGGAGCCTCTGTTCCTTATCTTGGCTTTTTTCCAGAAGGCTAGCCTGCCATCATGCAGAAAGAAGAAGTTTGTCATGCAGTTGGGGTGAGAGCCCCACTTAAATAGTCAGACATTTGCTTTGGAAAAATCTTTGAACTAGGCATAGTTTGCGCATTTCAAGAAAATCGGTGAATTTTGCATTCCAAAAGAAGGAAATAAATGCCCTCTCTGAGGATCGAACTCAGGACCTTCAGATTATGAGACTGACGCGCTGCCTACTGCGCTAAGAAGGCTGTATATAGGCATCTGTACATAAGACCATGAAGATCATCCAGGTACAAGGCTGAAGTTTTTTCCTGACTGACATTGTATACTGCAGAGTCAAATGGGGTGATGTGGCCGTCGGTTCAATGCAGGGTTTCCAATCATACAGTCAAATCTTGCAGAAGTGGGGATGTAGCTCAGTGGTAGAGCGCATGCTTTGCATGTATGAGGCCCCGGGTTCAATCCCCGGCATCTCCAGACTTTTGCCATGCTTACCTTGGATTTTGGGCAGAAAGCTAGGCTGGCATCATGATGAAGGAAGAGATATGTCCTCCAACCGGGATGAGGACCCCGCTTAATCTGTCAGACGTTTGCCTTGAAAAATCCCATGAAATGGGGCTATCTCATTTTTGATGATTATAGATCAAAAGAATCCTACTTGTTGAAGACATCAAAGTGATGATTCATCTTGACAACCATAATGCTTTGATGATAGAAATCTGTCGCATCTCTCTTGATCATTGGTAAGGGTTCTTCTTCTAAACCAAAGACTCTTTACAGTAGCTTTTAGAAAAACTGAATATTTTGTTTATCTCAATCACCTTCAATCTACAGATTTTTCCGTTCTCTTTCCTTTTGAAAATGCATCCAAAATGCACGTTCTTGATGCTGGGTGCTTAGTAATGACTCCCATAACTTTCTGTCATTTCTTTCATGGTTCCGCGCAGCCATCCATTTGCCACCAATGCTGCCCAAGGTCTTTGTATCAAAGTTCCTTTCCTTTCTGTAAAATTGAAATTTGGAGCACCCCTGCTTATCCCCAAGCCAAGACAGAACATGAACTTTGGTCTGAAATCCTCCTTTGGGGTGATAAGACGTACCTTACAGTGTGCTCTAAGAACTGGTGACTTTGAGAGGGAGCTGCAGGTAATGTTAATGATTTTCATCGATCTGCTCCTGATCCCCACCCCCACAACCTTTCTTGAGCGAGAGATAATTACAGCGCTGAAAGATACTTCAGCCACTCCTTCGATAGCTCAGTTGGTAGAGCGGAGGACTGTAGCATAAAGTCAGACATCCTTAGGTCGCTGGTTCAAATCAGGCTCGAAGGATTTTGTGCTTCGATTTCCATATCTTTCACTTTTATTCAAACAATACCTTCCATTGATTATGATCGAGACTTTGCAGTCCCTGGGTTTCAGGGACTCCTTGCATCCATCAAACAGCTCGAGTGCAAAAGTGGGGATGTAGCTCAGTGGTAGAGCGCATGCTTCGCATGTATGAGGTCCCGGGTTCAATCCCCGGCATCTCCAGGAGCCTCTGTTCCTTATCTTGGCTTTTTTCCAGAAGGCTAGCCTGCCATCATGCAGAAAGAAGAAGTTTGTCATGCAGTTGGGGTGAGAGCCCCACTTAAATAGTCAGACATTTGCTTTGGAAAAATCTTTGAACTAGGCATAGTTTGCGCATTTCAAGAAAATCGGAGAATTTTGCATTCCAAAAGAAGGAAATAAATGCCCTCTCTGAGGATCGAACTCAGGACCTTCAGATTATGAGACTGACGCGCTGCCTACTGCGCTAAGAAGGCTGTATATAGGCATCTGTACATAAGACCATGAAGATCATCCAGGTACAAGGCTGAAGTTTTTTCCTGACTGACATTGTATACTGCAGAGTCAAATGGGGTGATGTGGCCGTCGGTTCAATGCAGGGTTTCCAATCATACAGTCAAATTTTGCAGAAGTGGGGATGTAGCTCAGTGGTAGAGCGCATGCTTTGCATGTATCAGGCCCCGGGTTCAATCCCCGGCATCTCCAGACTTTTGCCATGCTTACCTTGGATTTTGGGCAGAAAGCTAGGCTGGCATCATGATGAAGGAAGAGATATGTCCTCCAACCGGGAAGAGGACCCCGCTTAATCTGTCAGACGTTTGCCTTGAAAAATCCCATGAAATGGGGCTATCTCATTTTTGATGATTATAGATCAAAAGAATCCTACTTGTTGAAGACATCAAAGTGATGATTCATCTTGACAACCATAATGCTTTGATGATAGAAATCTGTCGCATCTCTCTTGATCATTGGTAAGGGTTCTTCTTCTAAACCAAAGACTCTTTACAGTAGCTTTTAGAAAAATGGAATATTTTGTTTATCTCAATCACCTTCAATCTACAGATTTTTCCGTTCTCTTTCCTTTTGAAAATGCATCCAAAATGCACGTTCTTGATGCTGGGTGCTTAGTAATGACTCCCATAACTTTCTGTCATTTCTTTCATGGTTCCGCGCAGCCATCCATTTGCCACCAATGCTGCCCAAGGTCTTTGTATCAAAGTTCCTTTCCTTTCTGTAAAATTGAAATTTGGAGCACCCCTGCTTATCCCCAAGCCAAGACAGAACATGAACTTTGGTCTGAAATCCTCCTTTGGGGTGATAAGACGTACCTTACAGTGTGCTCTAAGAACTGGTGACTTTGAGAGGGAGCTGCAGGTAATGTTCATGATTTTCATCGATCTGCTCCTGATCCCCACCCCCACAACCTTTCTTGAGCGAGAGATAATTACAGCGCTGAAAGATACTTCAGCCACTCCTTCGATAGCTCAGTTGGTAGAGCGGAGGACTGTAGCATAAAGTCAGACATCCTTAGGTCGCTGGTTCAAATCTGGCTCGAAGGATTTTGTGCTTCGATTTCCATATCTTTCACTTTTATTCAAACAATACCTTCCATTGATTATGATCGAGACTTTGCAGTCCCTGGGTTTCAGGGACTCCTTGCATCCATCAAACAGCTCGAGTGCAAAAGTGGGGATGTAGCTCAGTGGTAGAGCGCATGCTTCGCATGTATGAGGTCCCGGGTTCAATCCCCGGCATCTCCAGGAGCCTCTGTTCCTTATCTTGGCTTTTTTCCAGAAGGCTAGCCTGCCATCATGCAGAAAGAAGAAGTTTGTCATGCAGTTGGGGTGAGAGCCCCACTTAAATAGTCAGACATTTGCTTTGGAAAAATCTTTGAACTAGGCATAGTTTGCACATTTCAAGAAAATCGGAGAATTTTGCATTCCAAAAGAAGGAAATAAATGCCCTCTCTGAGGATCGAACTCAGGACCTTCAGATTATGAGACTGACGCGCTGCCTACTGCGCTAAGAAGGCTGTATATAGGCATCTGTACATAAGACCATGAAGATCATCCAGGTACAAGGCTGAAGGATTTTCCTGACTGACATTGTATACTGCAGAGTCGAATGGGGTGATGTGGCCGTCGGTTCAATGCAGGGTTTCCAATCATACAGTCAAACCTTGCAGAAGTGGGGATGTAGCTCAGTGGTAGAGCGCATGCTTTGCATGTATGAGGCCCCGGGTTCAATCCCCGGCATCTCCAGACTTTTGCCATGCTTACCTTGGATTTTGGGCCGAAAGCTAGGCTGGCATCATGATGAAGGAAGAGATATGTCCTCCAACCGGGATGAGGACCCCGCTTAATCTGTCAGACGTTTGCCTTGAAAAATCCCATGAAATGGGGCTATCTCATTTTTGATGATTATAGATCAAAAGAATCCTACTTGTTGAAGACATCAAAGTGATGATTCATCTTGACAACCATAATGCTTTGATGATAGAAATCTGTCGCATCTCTCTTGATCATTGGTAAGGGTTCTTCTTCTAAACCAAAGACTCTTTACAGTAGCTTTTAGAAAAACGGAATATTTTGTTTATCTCAATCACCTTCAATCTACAGATTTTTCCGTTCTCTTTCCTTTTGAAAATGCATCCAAAATGCACGTTCTTGATGCTGGGTGCTTAGTAATGACTCCCATAACTTTCTGTCATTTCTTTCATGGTTCCGCGCAGCCATCCATTTGCCACCAATGCTGCCCAAGGTCTTTGTATCAAAGTTCCTTTCCTTTCTGTAAAATTGAAATTTGGAGCACCCCTGCTTATCCCCAAGCCAAGACAGAACATGAACTTTGGTCTGAAATCCTCCTTTGGGGTGATAAGACGTACCTTACAGTGTGCTCTAAGAACTGGTGACTTTGAGAGGGAGCTGCAGGTAATGTTCATGATTTTCATCGATCTGCTCCTGATCCCCACCCCCACAACCTTTCTTGAGCGAGAGATAATTACAGCGCTGAAAGATACTTCAGCCACTCCTTCGATAGCTCAGTTGGTAGAGCGGAGGACTGTAGCATAAAGTCAGACATCCTTAGGTCGCTGGTTCAAATCTGGCTCGAAGGATTTTGTGCTTCGATTTCCATATCTTTCACTTTTATTCAAACAATACCTTCCATTGATTATGATCGAGACTTTGCAGTCCCTGGGTTTCAGGGACTCCTTGCATCCATCAAACAGCTCGAGTGCAAAAGTGGGGATGTAGCTCAGTGGTAGAGCGCATGCTTCGCATGTATGAGGTCCCGGGTTCAATCCCCGGCATCTCCAGGAGCCTCTGTTCCTTATCTTGGCTTTTTTCCAGAAGGCTAGCCTGCCATCATGCAGAAAGAAGAAGTTTGTCATGCAGTTGGGGTGAGAGCCCCACTTAAATAGTCAGACATTTGCTTTGGAAAAATCTTTGAACTAGGCATAGTTTGCGCATTTCAAGAAAATCGGAGAATTTTGCATTCCAAAAGAAGGAAATAAATGCCCTCTCTGAGGATCGAACTCAGGACCTTCAGATTATGAGACTGACGCGCTGCCTACTGCGCTAAGAAGGCTGTATATAGGCATCTGTACATAAGACCATGAAGATCATCCAGGTACAAGGCTGAAGTTTTTTCCTGACTGACATTGTATACTGCAGAGTCAAATGGGGTGATGTGGCCGTCGGTTCAATGCAGGGTTTCCAATCATACAGTCAAATCTTGCAGAAGTGGGGATGTAGCTCAGTGGTAGAGCGCATGCTTTGCATGTATGAGGCCCCGGGTTCAATCCCCGGCATCTCCAGACTTTTGCCATGCTTACCTTGGATTTTGGGCAGAAAGCTAGGCTGGCATCATGATGAAGGAAGAGATATGTCCTCCAACCGGGATGAGGACCCCGCTTAATCTGTCAGACGTTTGCCTTGAAAAATCCCATGAAATGGGGCTATCTCATTTTTGATGATTATAGATCAAAAGAATCCTACTTGTTGAAGACATCAAAGTGATGATTCATCTTGACAACCATAATGCTTTGATGATAGAAATCTGTCGCATCTCTCTTGATCATTGGTAAGGGTTCTTCTTCTAAACCAAAGACTCTTTACAGTAGCTTTTAGAAAAACTGAATATTTTGTTTATCTCAATCACCTTCAATCTACAGATTTTTCCGTTCTCTTTCCTTTTGAAAATGCATCCAAAATGCACGTTCTTGATGCTGGGTGCTTAGTAATGACTCCCATAACTTTCTGTCATTTCTTTCATGGTTCCGCGCAGCCATCCATTTGCCACCAATGCTGCCCAAGGTCTTTGTATCAAAGTTCCTTTCCTTTCTGTAAAATTGAAATTTGGAGCAGCCCTGCTTATCCCCAAGCCAAGACAGAACATGAACTTTGGTCTGAAATCCTCCTTTGGGGTGATAAGACGTACCTTACAGTGTGCTCTAAGAACTGGTGACTTTGAGAGGGAGCTGCAGGTAATGTTAATGATTTTCATCGATCTGCTCCTGATCCCCACCCCCACAACCTTTCTTGAGCGAGAGATAATTACAGCGCTGAAAGATACTTCAGCCACTCCTTCGATAGCTCAGTTGGTAGAGCGGAGGACTGTAGCATAAAGTCAGACATCCTTAGGTCGCTGGTTCAAATCAGGCTCGAAGGATTTTGTGCTTCGATTTCCATATCTTTCACTTTTATTCAAACAATACCTTCCATTGATTATGATCGAGACTTTGCAGTCCCTGGGTTTCAGGGATTCCTTGCATCCATCAAACAGCTCGAGTGCAAAAGTGGGGATGTAGCTCAGTGGTAGAGCGCATGTTTTGCATGTATGAGGTCCCGGGTTCAATCCCCGGCATCTCCAGGAGCCTCTGTTCCTTATCTTGGCTTTTTTCCAGAAGGCTAGCCTGCCATCATGCAGAAAGAAGAAGTTTGTCATGCAGTTGGGGTGAGAGCCCCACTTAAATAGTCAGACATTTGCTTTGGAAAAATCTTTGAACTAGGCATAGTTTGCGCATTTCAAGAAAATCGGAGAATTTTGCATTCCAAAAGAAGGAAATAAATGCCCTCTCTGAGGATCGAACTCAGGACCTTCAGATTATGAGACTGACGCGCTGCCTACTGCGCTAAGAAGGCTGTATATAGGCATCTGTACATAAGACCATGAAGATCATCCAGGTACAAGGCTGAAGGATTTTCCTGACTGACATTGTATACTGCAGAGTCGAATGGGGTGATGTGGCCGTCGGTTCAATGCAGGGTTTCCAATCATACAGTCAAATCTTGCAGAAGTGGGGATGTAGCTCAGTGGTAGAGCGCATGCTTTGCATGTATGAGGCCCCGGGTTCAATCCCCGGCATCTCCAGACTTTTGCCATGCTTACCTTGGATTTTGGGCAGAAAGCTAGGCTGGCATCATGATGAAGGAAGAGATATGTCCTCCAACCGGGAAGAGGACCCCGCTTAATCTGTCAGACGTTTGCCTTGAAAAATCCCATGAAATGGGGCTATCTCATTTTTGATGATTATAGATCAAAAGAATCCTACTTGTTGAAGACATCAAAGTGATGATTCATCTTGACAACCATAATGCTTTGATGATAGAAATCTGTCGCATCTCTCTTGATCATTGGTAAGGGTTCTTCTTCTAAACCAAAGACTCTTTACAGTAGCTTTTAGAAAAATGGAATATTTTGTTTATCTCAATCACCTTCAATCTACAGATTTTTCCGTTCTCTTTCCTTTTGAAAATGCATCCAAAATGCACGTTCTTGATGCTGGGTGCTTAGTAATGACTCCCATAACTTTCTGTCATTTCTTTCATGGTTCCGCGCAGCCATCCATTTGCCACCAATGCTGCCCAAGGTCTTTGTATCAAAGTTCCTTTCCTTTCTGTAAAATTGAAATTTGGAGCACCCCTGCTTATCCCCAAGCCAAGACAGAACATGAACTTTGGTCTGAAATCCTCCTTTGGGGTGATAAGACGTACCTTACAGTGTGCTCTAAGAACTGGTGACTTTGAGAGGGAGCTGCAGGTAATGTTCATGATTTTCATCGATCTGCTCCTGATCCCCACCCCCACAACCTTTCTTGAGCGAGAGATAATTACAGCGCTGAAAGATACTTCAGCCACTCCTTCGATAGCTCAGTTGGTAGAGCGGAGGACTGTAGCATAAAGTCAGACATCCTTAGGTCGCTGGTTCAAATCTGGCTCGAAGGATTTTGTGCTTCGATTTCCATATCTTTCACTTTTATTCAAACAATACCTTCCATTGATTATGATCGAGACTTTGCAGTCCCTGGGTTTCAGGGACTCCTTGCATCCATCAAACAGCTCGAGTGCAAAAGTGGGGATGTAGCTCAGTGGTAGAGCGCATGCTTCGCATGTATGAGGTCCCGGGTTCAATCCCCGGCATCTCCAGGAGCCTCTGTTCCTTATCTTGGCTTTTTTCCAGAAGGCTAGCCTGCCATCATGCAGAAAGAAGAAGTTTGTCATGCAGTTGGGGTGAGAGCCCCACTTAAATAGTCAGACATTTGCTTTGGAAAAATCTTTGAACTAGGCATAGTTTGCGCATTTCAAGAAAATCGGAGAATTTTGCATTCCAAAAGAAGGAAATAAATGCCCTCTCTGAGGATCGAACTCAGGACCTTCAGATTATGAGACTGACGCGCTGCCTACTGCGCTAAGAAGGCTGTATATAGGCATCTGTACATAAGACCATGAAGATCATCCAGGTACAAGGCTGAAGTTTTTTCCTGACTGACATTGTATACTGCAGAGTCAAATGGGGTGATGTGGCCGTCGGTTCAATGCAGGGTTTCCAATCATACAGTCAAATTTTGCAGAAGTGGGGATGTAGCTCAGTGGTAGAGCGCATGCTTTGCATGTATCAGGCCCCGGGTTCAATCCCCGGCATCTCCAGACTTTTGCCATGCTTACCTTGGATTTTGGGCAGAAAGCTAGGCTGGCATCATGATGAAGGAAGAGATTTGTCCTCCAACAGGGATGAGGACCCTGCTTAATCTGTCAGACGTTTGCCTTGAAAAATCCCATGAAATGGGGCTATCTCATTTTTGATGATTATAGATCAAAAGAATCCTACTTGTTGAAGACATCAAAGTGATGATTCATCTTGACAACCATAATGCTTTGATGATAGAAATCTGTCGCATCTCTCTTGATCATTGGTAAGGGTTCTTCTTCTAAACCAAAGACTCTTTACAGTAGCTTTTAGAAAAACGGAATATTTTGTTTATCTCAATCACCTTCAATCTACAGATTTTTCCGTTCTCTTTCCTTTTGAAAATGCATCCAAAATGCACGTTCTTGATGCTGGGTGCTTAGTAATGACTCCCATAACTTTCTGTCATTTCTTTCATGGTTCCGCGCAGCCATCCATTTGCCACCAATGCTGCCCAAGGTCTTTGTATCAAAGTTCCTTTCCTTTCTGTAAAATTGAAATTTGGAGCACCCCTGCTTATCCCCAAGCCAAGACAGAACATGAACTTTGGTCTGAAATCCTCCTTTGGGGTGATAAGACGTACCTTACAGTGTGCTCTAAGAACTGGTGACTTTGAGAGGGAGCTGCAGGTAATGTTCATGATTTTCATCGATCTGCTCCTGATCCCCACCCCCACAACCTTTCTTGAGCGAGAGATAATTACAGCGCTGAAAGATACTTCAGCCACTCCTTCGATAGCTCAGTTGGTAGAGCGGAGGACTGTAGCATAAAGTCAGACATCCTTAGGTCGCTGGTTCAAATCTGGCTCGAAGGATTTTGTGCTTCGATTTCCATATCTTTCACTTTTATTCAAACAATACCTTCCATTGATTATGATCGAGACTTTGCAGTCCCTGGGTTTCAGGGACTCCTTGCATCCATCAAACAGCTCGAGTGCAAAAGTGGGGATGTAGCTCAGTGGTAGAGCGCATGCTTCGCATGTATGAGGTCCCGGGTTCAATCCCCGGCATCTCCAGGAGCCTCTGTTCCTTATCTTGGCTTTTTTCCAGAAGGCTAGCCTGCCATCATGCAGAAAGAAGAAGTTTGTCATGCAGTTGGGGTGAGAGCCCCACTTAAATAGTCAGACATTTGCTTTGGAAAAATCTTTGAACTAGGCATAGTTTGCGCATTTCAAGAAAATCGGAGAATTTTGCATTCCAAAAGAAGGAAATAAATGCCCTCTCTGAGGATCGAACTCAGGACCTTCAGATTATGAGACTGACGCGCTGCCTACTGCGCTAAGAAGGCTGTATATAGGCATCTGTACATAAGACCATGAAGATCATCCAGGTACAAGGCTGAAGTTTTTTCCTGACTGACATTGTATACTGCAGAGTCAAATGGGGTGATGTGGCCGTCGGTTCAATGCAGGGTTTCCAATCATACAGTCAAATCTTGCAGAAGTGGGGATGTAGCTCAGTGGTAGAGCGCATGCTTTGCATGTATGAGGCCCCGGGTTCAATCCCCGGCATCTCCAGACTTTTGCCATGCTTACCTTGGATTTTGGGCAGAAAGCTAGGCTGGCATCATGATGAAGGAAGAGATATGTCCTCCAACCGGGATGAGGACCCCGCTTAATCTGTCAGACGTTTGCCTTGAAAAATCCCATGAAATGGGGCTATCTCATTTTTGATGATTATAGATCAAAAGAATCCTACTTGTTGAAGACATCAAAGTGATGATTCATCTTGACAACCATAATGCTTTGATGATAGAAATCTGTCGCATCTCTCTTGATCATTGGTAAGGGTTCTTCTTCTAAACCAAAGACTCTTTACAGTAGCTTTTAGAAAAACTGAATATTTTGTTTATCTCAATCACCTTCAATCTACAGATTTTTCCGTTCTCTTTCCTTTTGAAAATGCATCCAAAATGCACGTTCTTGATGCTGGGTGCTTAGTAATGACTCCCATAACTTTCTGTCATTTCTTTCATGGTTCCGCGCAGCCATCCATTTGCCACCAATGCTGCCCAAGGTCTTTGTATCAAAGTTCCTTTCCTTTCTGTAAAATTGAAATTTGGAGCACCCCTGCTTATCCCCAAGCCAAGACAGAACATGAACTTTGGTCTGAAATCCTCCTTTGGGGTGATAAGACGTACCTTACAGTGTGCTCTAAGAACTGGTGACTTTGAGAGGGAGCTGCAGGTAATGTTAATGATTTTCATCGATCTGCTCCTGATCCCCACCCCCACAACCTTTCTTGAGCGAGAGATAATTACAGCGCTGAAAGATACTTCAGCCACTCCTTCGATAGCTCAGTTGGTAGAGCGGAGGACTGTAGCATAAAGTCAGACATCCTTAGGTCGCTGGTTCAAATCAGGCTCGAAGGATTTTGTGCTTCGATTTCCATATCTTTCACTTTTATTCAAACAATACCTTCCATTGATTATGATCGAGACTTTGCAGTCCCTGGGTTTCAGGGATTCCTTGCATCCATCAAACAGCTCGAGTGCAAAAGTGGGGATGTAGCTCAGTGGTAGAGCGCATGTTTTGCATGTATGAGGTCCCGGGTTCAATCCCCGGCATCTCCAGGAGCCTCTGTTCCTTATCTTGGCTTTTTTCCAGAAGGCTAGCCTGCCATCATGCAGAAAGAAGAAGTTTGTCATGCAGTTGGGGTGAGAGCCCCACTTAAATAGTCAGACATTTGCTTTGGAAAAATCTTTGAACTAGGCATAGTTTGCGCATTTCAAGAAAATCGGAGAATTTTGCATTCCAAAAGAAGGAAATAAATGCCCTCTCTGAGGATCGAACTCAGGACCTTCAGATTATGAGACTGACGCGCTGCCTACTGCGCTAAGAAGGCTGTATATAGGCATCTGTACATAAGACCATGAAGATCATCCAGGTACAAGGCTGAAGGATTTTCCTGACTGACATTGTATACTGCAGAGTCGAATGGGGTGATGTGGCCGTCGGTTCAATGCAGGGTTTCCAATCATACAGTCAAATCTTGCAGAAGTGGGGATGTAGCTCAGTGGTAGAGCGCATGCTTTGCATGTATGAGGCCCCGGGTTCAATCCCCGGCATCTCCAGACTTTTGCCATGCTTACCTTGGATTTTGGGCAGAAAGCTAGGCTGGCATCATGATGAAGGAAGAGATATGTCCTCCAACCGGGAAGAGGACCCCGCTTAATCTGTCAGACGTTTGCCTTGAAAAATCCCATGAAATGGGGCTATCTCATTTTTGATGATTATAGATCAAAAGAATCCTACTTGTTGAAGACATCAAAGTGATGATTCATCTTGACAACCATAATGCTTTGATGATAGAAATCTGTCGCATCTCTCTTGATCATTGGTAAGGGTTCTTCTTCTAAACCAAAGACTCTTTACAGTAGCTTTTAGAAAAATGGAATATTTTGTTTATCTCAATCACCTTCAATCTACAGATTTTTCCGTTCTCTTTCCTTTTGAAAATGCATCCAAAATGCACGTTCTTGATGCTGGGTGCTTAGTAATGACTCCCATAACTTTCTGTCATTTCTTTCATGGTTCCGCGCAGCCATCCATTTGCCACCAATGCTGCCCAAGGTCTTTGTATCAAAGTTCCTTTCCTTTCTGTAAAATTGAAATTTGGAGCACCCCTGCTTATCCCCAAGCCAAGACAGAACATGAACTTTGGTCTGAAATCCTCCTTTGGGGTGATAAGACGTACCTTACAGTGTGCTCTAAGAACTGGTGACTTTGAGAGGGAGCTGCAGGTAATGTTCATGATTTTCATCGATCTGCTCCTGATCCCCACCCCCACAACCTTTCTTGAGCGAGAGATAATTACAGCGCTGAAAGATACTTCAGCCACTCCTTCGATAGCTCAGTTGGTAGAGCGGAGGACTGTAGCATAAAGTCAGACATCCTTAGGTCGCTGGTTCAAATCTGGCTCGAAGGATTTTGTGCTTCGATTTCCATATCTTTCACTTTTATTCAAACAATACCTTCCATTGATTATGATCGAGACTTTGCAGTCCCTGGGTTTCAGGGACTCCTTGCATCCATCAAACAGCTCGAGTGCAAAAGTGGGGATGTAGCTCAGTGGTAGAGCGCATGCTTCGCATGTATGAGGTCCCGGGTTCAATCCCCGGCATCTCCAGGAGCCTCTGTTCCTTATCTTGGCTTTTTTCCAGAAGGCTAGCCTGCCATCATGCAGAAAGAAGAAGTTTGTCATGCAGTTGGGGTGAGAGCCCCACTTAAATAGTCAGACATTTGCTTTGGAAAAATCTTTGAACTAGGCATAGTTTGCGCATTTCAAGAAAATCGGAG
Organism: Triturus cristatus; assembly: GCF_964204655.1. Taxonomy (NCBI): domain Eukaryota; kingdom Metazoa; phylum Chordata; class Amphibia; order Caudata; family Salamandridae; genus Triturus; species Triturus cristatus. The sequence continues at coordinate 108,875,429 of NC_140585.1, read as the reverse complement.
AATTTTGCATTCCAAAAGAAGGAAATAAATGCCCTCTCTGAGGATCGAACTCAGGACCTTCAGATTATGAGACTGACGCGCTGCCTACTGCGCTAAGAAGGCTGTATATAGGCATCTGTACATAAGACCATGAAGATCATCCAGGTACAAGGCTGAAGGATTTTCCTGACTGACATTGTATACTGCAGAGTCGAATGGGGTGATGTGGCCGTCGGTTCAATGCAGGGTTTCCAATCATACAGTCAAATCTTGCAGAAGTGGGGATGTAGCTCAGTGGTAGAGCGCATGCTTTGCATGTATGAGGCCCCGGGTTCAATCCCCGGCATCTCCAGACTTTTGCCATGCTTACCTTGGATTTTGGGCAGAAAGCTAGGCTGGCATCATGATGAAGGAAGAGATATGTCCTCCAACCGGGAAGAGGACCCCGCTTAATCTGTCAGACGTTTGCCTTGAAAAATCCCATGAAATGGGGCTATCTCATTTTTGATGATTATAGATCAAAAGAATCCTACTTGTTGAAGACATCAAAGTGATGATTCATCTTGACAACCATAATGCTTTGATGATAGAAATCTGTCGCATCTCTCTTGATCATTGGTAAGGGTTCTTCTTCTAAACCAAAGACTCTTTACAGTAGCTTTTAGAAAAATGGAATATTTTGTTTATCTCAATCACCTTCAATCTACAGATTTTTCCGTTCTCTTTCCTTTTGAAAATGCATCCAAAATGCACGTTCTTGATGCTGGGTGCTTAGTAATGACTCCCATAACTTTCTGTCATTTCTTTCATGGTTCCGCGCAGCCATCCATTTGCCACCAATGCTGCCCAAGGTCTTTGTATCAAAGTTCCTTTCCTTTCTGTAAAATTGAAATTTGGAGCACCCCTGCTTATCCCCAAGCCAAGACAGAACATGAACTTTGGTCTGAAATCCTCCTTTGGGGTGATAAGACGTACCTTACAGTGTGCTCTAAGAACTGGTGACTTTGAGAGGGAGCTGCAGGTAATGTTCATGATTTTCATCGATCTGCTCCTGATCCCCACCCCCACAACCTTTCTTGAGCGAGAGATAATTACAGCGCTGAAAGATACTTCAGCCACTCCTTCGATAGCTCAGTTGGTAGAGCGGAGGACTGTAGCATAAAGTCAGACATCCTTAGGTCGCTGGTTCAAATCTGGCTCGAAGGATTTTGTGCTTCGATTTCCATATCTTTCACTTTTATTCAAACAATACCTTCCATTGATTATGATCGAGACTTTGCAGTCCCTGGGTTTCAGGGACTCCTTGCATCCATCAAACAGCTCGAGTGCAAAAGTGGGGATGTAGCTCAGTGGTAGAGCGCATGCTTCGCATGTATGAGGTCCCGGGTTCAATCCCCGGCATCTCCAGGAGCCTCTGTTCCTTATCTTGGCTTTTTTCCAGAAGGCTAGCCTGCCATCATGCAGAAAGAAGAAGTTTGTCATGCAGTTGGGGTGAGAGCCCCACTTAAATAGTCAGACATTTGCTTTGGAAAAATCTTTGAACTAGGCATAGTTTGCGCATTTCAAGAAAATCGGAGAATTTTGCATTCCAAAAGAAGGAAATAAATGCCCTCTCTGAGGATCGAACTCAGGACCTTCAGATTATGAGACTGACGCGCTGCCTACTGCGCTAAGAAGGCTGTATATAGGCATCTGTACATAAGACCATGAAGATCATCCAGGTACAAGGCTGAAGTTTTTTCCTGACTGACATTGTATACTGCAGAGTCAAATGGGGTGATGTGGCCGTCGGTTCAATGCAGGGTTTCCAATCATACAGTCAAATTTTGCAGAAGTGGGGATGTAGCTCAGTGGTAGAGCGCATGCTTTGCATGTATCAGGCCCCGGGTTCAATCCCCGGCATCTCCAGACTTTTGCCATGCTTACCTTGGATTTTGGGCAGAAAGCTAGGCTGGCATCATGATGAAGGAAGAGATTTGTCCTCCAACAGGGATGAGGACCCTGCTTAATCTGTCAGACGTTTGCCTTGAAAAATCCCATGAAATGGGGCTATCTCATTTTTGATGATTATAGATCAAAAGAATCCTACTTGTTGAAGACATCAAAGTGATGATTCATCTTGACAACCATAATGCTTTGATGATAGAAATCTGTCGCATCTCTCTTGATCATTGGTAAGGGTTCTTCTTCTAAACCAAAGACTCTTTACAGTAGCTTTTAGAAAAACGGAATATTTTGTTTATCTCAATCACCTTCAATCTACAGATTTTTCCGTTCTCTTTCCTTTTGAAAATGCATCCAAAATGCACGTTCTTGATGCTGGGTGCTTAGTAATGACTCCCATAACTTTCTGTCATTTCTTTCATGGTTCCGCGCAGCCATCCATTTGCCACCAATGCTGCCCAAGGTCTTTGTATCAAAGTTCCTTTCCTTTCTGTAAAATTGAAATTTGGAGCACCCCTGCTTATCCCCAAGCCAAGACAGAACATGAACTTTGGTCTGAAATCCTCCTTTGGGGTGATAAGACGTACCTTACAGTGTGCTCTAAGAACTGGTGACTTTGAGAGGGAGCTGCAGGTAATGTTCATGATTTTCATCGATCTGCTCCTGATCCCCACCCCCACAACCTTTCTTGAGCGAGAGATAATTACAGCGCTGAAAGATACTTCAGCCACTCCTTCGATAGCTCAGTTGGTAGAGCGGAGGACTGTAGCATAAAGTCAGACATCCTTAGGTCGCTGGTTCAAATCTGGCTCGAAGGATTTTGTGCTTCGATTTCCATATCTTTCACTTTTATTCAAACAATACCTTCCATTGATTATGATCGAGACTTTGCAGTCCCTGGGTTTCAGGGACTCCTTGCATCCATCAAACAGCTCGAGTGCAAAAGTGGGGATGTAGCTCAGTGGTAGAGCGCATGCTTCGCATGTATGAGGTCCCGGGTTCAATCCCCGGCATCTCCAGGAGCCTCTGTTCCTTATCTTGGCTTTTTTCCAGAAGGCTAGCCTGCCATCATGCAGAAAGAAGAAGTTTGTCATGCAGTTGGGGTGAGAGCCCCACTTAAATAGTCAGACATTTGCTTTGGAAAAATCTTTGAACTAGGCATAGTTTGCGCATTTCAAGAAAATCGGAGAATTTTGCATTCCAAAAGAAGGAAATAAATGCCCTCTCTGAGGATCGAACTCAGGACCTTCAGATTATGAGACTGACGCGCTGCCTACTGCGCTAAGAAGGCTGTATATAGGCATCTGTACATAAGACCATGAAGATCATCCAGGTACAAGGCTGAAGGATTTTCCTGACTGACATTGTATACTGCAGAGTCGAATGGGGTGATGTGGCCGTCGGTTCAATGCAGGGTTTCCAATCATACAGTCAAATCTTGCAGAAGTGGGGATGTAGCTCAGTGGTAGAGCGCATGCTTTGCATGTATGAGGCCCCGGGTTCAATCCCCGGCATCTCCAGACTTTTGCCATGCTTACCTTGGATTTTGGGCAGAAAGCTAGGCTGGCATCATGATGAAGGAAGAGATATGTCCTCCAACCGGGAAGAGGACCCCGCTTAATCTGTCAGACGTTTGCCTTGAAAAATCCCATGAAATGGGGCTATCTCATTTTTGATGATTATAGATCAAAAGAATCCTACTTGTTGAAGACATCAAAGTGATGATTCATCTTGACAACCATAATGCTTTGATGATAGAAATCTGTCGCATCTCTCTTGATCATTGGTAAGGGTTCTTCTTCTAAACCAAAGACTCTTTACAGTAGCTTTTAGAAAAATGGAATATTTTGTTTATCTCAATCACCTTCAATCTACAGATTTTTCCGTTCTCTTTCCTTTTGAAAATGCATCCAAAATGCACGTTCTTGATGCTGGGTGCTTAGTAATGACTCCCATAACTTTCTGTCATTTCTTTCATGGTTCCGCGCAGCCATCCATTTGCCACCAATGCTGCCCAAGGTCTTTGTATCAAAGTTCCTTTCCTTTCTGTAAAATTGAAATTTGGAGCACCCCTGCTTATCCCCAAGCCAAGACAGAACATGAACTTTGGTCTGAAATCCTCCTTTGGGGTGATAAGACGTACCTTACAGTGTGCTCTAAGAACTGGTGACTTTGAGAGGGAGCTGCAGGTAATGTTCATGATTTTCATCGATCTGCTCCTGATCCCCACCCCCACAACCTTTCTTGAGCGAGAGATAATTACAGCGCTGAAAGATACTTCAGCCACTCCTTCGATAGCTCAGTTGGTAGAGCGGAGGACTGTAGCATAAAGTCAGACATCCTTAGGTCGCTGGTTCAAATCTGGCTCGAAGGATTTTGTGCTTCGATTTCCATATCTTTCACTTTTATTCAAACAATACCTTCCATTGATTATGATCGAGACTTTGCAGTCCCTGGGTTTCAGGGACTCCTTGCATCCATCAAACAGCTCGAGTGCAAAAGTGGGGATGTAGCTCAGTGGTAGAGCGCATGCTTCGCATGTATGAGGTCCCGGGTTCAATCCCCGGCATCTCCAGGAGCCTCTGTTCCTTATCTTGGCTTTTTTCCAGAAGGCTAGCCTGCCATCATGCAGAAAGAAGAAGTTTGTCATGCAGTTGGGGTGAGAGCCCCACTTAAATAGTCAGACATTTGCTTTGGAAAAATCTTTGAACTAGGCATAGTTTGCGCATTTCAAGAAAATCGGAGAATTTTGCATTCCAAAAGAAGGAAATAAATGCCCTCTCTGAGGATCGAACTCAGGACCTTCAGATTATGAGACTGACGCGCTGCCTACTGCGCTAAGAAGGCTGTATATAGGCATCTGTACATAAGACCATGAAGATCATCCAGGTACAAGGCTGAAGTTTTTTCCTGACTGACATTGTATACTGCAGAGTCAAATGGGGTGATGTGGCCGTCGGTTCAATGCAGGGTTTCCAATCATACAGTCAAATTTTGCAGAAGTGGGGATGTAGCTCAGTGGTAGAGCGCATGCTTTGCATGTATCAGGCCCCGGGTTCAATCCCCGGCATCTCCAGACTTTTGCCATGCTTACCTTGGATTTTGGGCAGAAAGCTAGGCTGGCATCATGATGAAGGAAGAGATTTGTCCTCCAACAGGGATGAGGACCCTGCTTAATCTGTCAGACGTTTGCCTTGAAAAATCCCATGAAATGGGGCTATCTCATTTTTGATGATTATAGATCAAAAGAATCCTACTTGTTGAAGACATCAAAGTGATGATTCATCTTGACAACCATAATGCTTTGATGATAGAAATCTGTCGCATCTCTCTTGATCATTGGTAAGGGTTCTTCTTCTAAACCAAAGACTCTTTACAGTAGCTTTTAGAAAAACGGAATATTTTGTTTATCTCAATCACCTTCAATCTACAGATTTTTCCGTTCTCTTTCCTTTTGAAAATGCATCCAAAATGCACGTTCTTGATGCTGGGTGCTTAGTAATGACTCCCATAACTTTCTGTCATTTCTTTCATGGTTCCGCGCAGCCATCCATTTGCCACCAATGCTGCCCAAGGTCTTTGTATCAAAGTTCCTTTCCTTTCTGTAAAATTGAAATTTGGAGCACCCCTGCTTATCCCCAAGCCAAGACAGAACATGAACTTTGGTCTGAAATCCTCCTTTGGGGTGATAAGACGTACCTTACAGTGTGCTCTAAGAACTGGTGACTTTGAGAGGGAGCTGCAGGTAATGTTCATGATTTTCATCGATCTGCTCCTGATCCCCACCCCCACAACCTTTCTTGAGCGAGAGATAATTACAGCGCTGAAAGATACTTCAGCCACTCCTTCGATAGCTCAGTTGGTAGAGCGGAGGACTGTAGCATAAAGTCAGACATCCTTAGGTCGCTGGTTCAAATCTGGCTCGAAGGATTTTGTGCTTCGATTTCCATATCTTTCACTTTTATTCAAACAATACCTTCCATTGATTATGATCGAGACTTTGCAGTCCCTGGGTTTCAGGGACTCCTTGCATCCATCAAACAGCTCGAGTGCAAAAGTGGGGATGTAGCTCAGTGGTAGAGCGCATGCTTCGCATGTATGAGGTCCCGGGTTCAATCCCCGGCATCTCCAGGAGCCTCTGTTCCTTATCTTGGCTTTTTTCCAGAAGGCTAGCCTGCCATCATGCAGAAAGAAGAAGTTTGTCATGCAGTTGGGGTGAGAGCCCCACTTAAATAGTCAGACATTTGCTTTGGAAAAATCTTTGAACTAGGCATAGTTTGCGCATTTCAAGAAAATCGGAGAATTTTGCATTCCAAAAGAAGGAAATAAATGCCCTCTCTGAGGATCGAACTCAGGACCTTCAGATTATGAGACTGACGCGCTGCCTACTGCGCTAAGAAGGCTGTATATAGGCATCTGTACATAAGACCATGAAGATCATCCAGGTACAAGGCTGAAGTTTTTTCCTGACTGACATTGTATACTGCAGAGTCAAATGGGGTGATGTGGCCGTCGGTTCAATGCAGGGTTTCCAATCATACAGTCAAATCTTGCAGAAGTGGGGATGTAGCTCAGTGGTAGAGCGCATGCTTTGCATGTATGAGGCCCCGGGTTCAATCCCCGGCATCTCCAGACTTTTGCCATGCTTACCTTGGATTTTGGGCAGAAAGCTAGGCTGGCATCATGATGAAGGAAGAGATATGTCCTCCAACCGGGATGAGGACCCCGCTTAATCTGTCAGACGTTTGCCTTGAAAAATCCCATGAAATGGGGCTATCTCATTTTTGATGATTATAGATCAAAAGAATCCTACTTGTTGAAGACATCAAAGTGATGATTCATCTTGACAACCATAATGCTTTGATGATAGAAATCTGTCGCATCTCTCTTGATCATTGGTAAGGGTTCTTCTTCTAAACCAAAGACTCTTTACAGTAGCTTTTAGAAAAACTGAATATTTTGTTTATCTCAATCACCTTCAATCTACAGATTTTTCCGTTCTCTTTCCTTTTGAAAATGCATCCAAAATGCACGTTCTTGATGCTGGGTGCTTAGTAATGACTCCCATAACTTTCTGTCATTTCTTTCATGGTTCCGCGCAGCCATCCATTTGCCACCAATGCTGCCCAAGGTCTTTGTATCAAAGTTCCTTTCCTTTCTGTAAAATTGAAATTTGGAGCACCCCTGCTTATCCCCAAGCCAAGACAGAACATGAACTTTGGTCTGAAATCCTCCTTTGGGGTGATAAGACGTACCTTACAGTGTGCTCTAAGAACTGGTGACTTTGAGAGGGAGCTGCAGGTAATGTTAATGATTTTCATCGATCTGCTCCTGATCCCCACCCCCACAACCTTTCTTGAGCGAGAGATAATTACAGCGCTGAAAGATACTTCAGCCACTCCTTCGATAGCTCAGTTGGTAGAGCGGAGGACTGTAGCATAAAGTCAGACATCCTTAGGTCGCTGGTTCAAATCAGGCTCGAAGGATTTTGTGCTTCGATTTCCATATCTTTCACTTTTATTCAAACAATACCTTCCATTGATTATGATCGAGACTTTGCAGTCCCTGGGTTTCAGGGATTCCTTGCATCCATCAAACAGCTCGAGTGCAAAAGTGGGGATGTAGCTCAGTGGTAGAGCGCATGTTTTGCATGTATGAGGTCCCGGGTTCAATCCCCGGCATCTCCAGGAGCCTCTGTTCCTTATCTTGGCTTTTTTCCAGAAGGCTAGCCTGCCATCATGCAGAAAGAAGAAGTTTGTCATGCAGTTGGGGTGAGAGCCCCACTTAAATAGTCAGACATTTGCTTTGGAAAAATCTTTGAACTAGGCATAGTTTGCGCATTTCAAGAAAATCGGAGAATTTTGCATTCCAAAAGAAGGAAATAAATGCCCTCTCTGAGGATCGAACTCAGGACCTTCAGATTATGAGACTGACGCGCTGCCTACTGCGCTAAGAAGGCTGTATATAGGCATCTGTACATAAGACCATGAAGATCATCCAGGTACAAGGCTGAAGGATTTTCCTGACTGACATTGTATACTGCAGAGTCGAATGGGGTGATGTGGCCGTCGGTTCAATGCAGGGTTTCCAATCATACAGTCAAATCTTGCAGAAGTGGGGATGTAGCTCAGTGGTAGAGCGCATGCTTTGCATGTATGAGGCCCCGGGTTCAATCCCCGGCATCTCCAGACTTTTGCCATGCTTACCTTGGATTTTGGGCAGAAAGCTAGGCTGGCATCATGATGAAGGAAGAGATATGTCCTCCAACCGGGAAGAGGACCCCGCTTAATCTGTCAGACGTTTGCCTTGAAAAATCCCATGAAATGGGGCTATCTCATTTTTGATGATTATAGATCAAAAGAATCCTACTTGTTGAAGACATCAAAGTGATGATTCATCTTGACAACCATAATGCTTTGATGATAGAAATCTGTCGCATCTCTCTTGATCATTGGTAAGGGTTCTTCTTCTAAACCAAAGACTCTTTACAGTAGCTTTTAGAAAAATGGAATATTTTGTTTATCTCAATCACCTTCAATCTACAGATTTTTCCGTTCTCTTTCCTTTTGAAAATGCATCCAAAATGCACGTTCTTGATGCTGGGTGCTTAGTAATGACTCCCATAACTTTCTGTCATTTCTTTCATGGTTCCGCGCAGCCATCCATTTGCCACCAATGCTGCCCAAGGTCTTTGTATCAAAGTTCCTTTCCTTTCTGTAAAATTGAAATTTGGAGCACCCCTGCTTATCCCCAAGCCAAGACAGAACATGAACTTTGGTCTGAAATCCTCCTTTGGGGTGATAAGACGTACCTTACAGTGTGCTCTAAGAACTGGTGACTTTGAGAGGGAGCTGCAGGTAATGTTCATGATTTTCATCGATCTGCTCCTGATCCCCACCCCCACAACCTTTCTTGAGCGAGAGATAATTACAGCGCTGAAAGATACTTCAGCCACTCCTTCGATAGCTCAGTTGGTAGAGCGGAGGACTGTAGCATAAAGTCAGACATCCTTAGGTCGCTGGTTCAAATCTGGCTCGAAGGATTTTGTGCTTCGATTTCCATATCTTTCACTTTTATTCAAACAATACCTTCCATTGATTATGATCGAGACTTTGCAGTCCCTGGGTTTCAGGGACTCCTTGCATCCATCAAACAGCTCGAGTGCAAAAGTGGGGATGTAGCTCAGTGGTAGAGCGCATGCTTCGCATGTATGAGGTCCCGGGTTCAATCCCCGGCATCTCCAGGAGCCTCTGTTCCTTATCTTGGCTTTTTTCCAGAAGGCTAGCCTGCCATCATGCAGAAAGAAGAAGTTTGTCATGCAGTTGGGGTGAGAGCCCCACTTAAATAGTCAGACATTTGCTTTGGAAAAATCTTTGAACTAGGCATAGTTTGCGCATTTCAAGAAAATCGGAGAATTTTGCATTCCAAAAGAAGGAAATAAATGCCCTCTCTGAGGATCGAACTCAGGACCTTCAGATTATGAGACTGACGCGCTGCCTACTGCGCTAAGAAGGCTGTATATAGGCATCTGTACATAAGACCATGAAGATCATCCAGGTACAAGGCTGAAGTTTTTTCCTGACTGACATTGTATACTGCAGAGTCAAATGGGGTGATGTGGCCGTCGGTTCAATGCAGGGTTTCCAATCATACAGTCAAATTTTGCAGAAGTGGGGATGTAGCTCAGTGGTAGAGCGCATGCTTTGCATGTATCAGGCCCCGGGTTCAATCCCCGGCATCTCCAGACTTTTGCCATGCTTACCTTGGATTTTGGGCAGAAAGCTAGGCTGGCATCATGATGAAGGAAGAGATTTGTCCTCCAACAGGGATGAGGACCCTGCTTAATCTGTCAGACGTTTGCCTTGAAAAATCCCATGAAATGGGGCTATCTCATTTTTGATGATTATAGATCAAAAGAATCCTACTTGTTGAAGACATCAAAGTGATGATTCATCTTGACAACCATAATGCTTTGATGATAGAAATCTGTCGCATCTCTCTTGATCATTGGTAAGGGTTCTTCTTCTAAACCAAAGACTCTTTACAGTAGCTTTTAGAAAAACGGAATATTTTGTTTATCTCAATCACCTTCAATCTACAGATTTTTCCGTTCTCTTTCCTTTTGAAAATGCATCCAAAATGCACGTTCTTGATGCTGGGTGCTTAGTAATGACTCCCATAACTTTCTGTCATTTCTTTCATGGTTCCGCGCAGCCATCCATTTGCCACCAATGCTGCCCAAGGTCTTTGTATCAAAGTTCCTTTCCTTTCTGTAAAATTGAAATTTGGAGCACCCCTGCTTATCCCCAAGCCAAGACAGAACATGAACTTTGGTCTGAAATCCTCCTTTGGGGTGATAAGACGTACCTTACAGTGTGCTCTAAGAACTGGTGACTTTGAGAGGGAGCTGCAGGTAATGTTCATGATTTTCATCGATCTGCTCCTGATCCCCACCCCCACAACCTTTCTTGAGCGAGAGATAATTACAGCGCTGAAAGATACTTCAGCCACTCCTTCGATAGCTCAGTTGGTAGAGCGGAGGACTGTAGCATAAAGTCAGACATCCTTAGGTCGCTGATTCAAATCTGGCTCGAAGGATTTTGTGCTTCGATTTCCATATCTTTCACTTTTATTCAAACAATACCTTCCATTGATTATGATCGAGACTTTGCAGTCCCTGGGTTTCAGGGACTCCTTGCATCCATCAAACAGCTCGAGTGCAAAAGTGGGGATGTAGCTCAGTGGTAGAGCGCATGCTTCGCATGTATGAGGTCCCGGGTTCAATCCCCGGCATCTCCAGGAGCCTCTGTTCCTTATCTTGGCTTTTTTCCAGAAGGCTAGCCTGCCATCATGCAGAAAGAAGAAGTTTGTCATGCAGTTGGGGTGAGAGCCCCACTTAAATAGTCAGACATTTGCTTTGGAAAAATCTTTGAACTAGGCATAGTTTGCGCATTTCAAGAAAATCGGAGAATTTTGCATTCCAAAAGAAGGAAATAAATGCCCTCTCTGAGGATCGAACTCAGGACCTTCAGATTATGAGACTGACGCGCTGCCTACTGCGCTAAGAAGGCTGTATATAGGCATCTGTACATAAGACCATGAAGATCATCCAGGTACAAGGCTGAAGGATTTTCCTGACTGACATTGTATACTGCAGAGTCGAATGGGGTGATGTGGCCGTCGGTTCAATGCAGGGTTTCCAATCATACAGTCAAATCTTGCAGAAGTGGGGATGTAGCTCAGTGGTAGAGCGCATGCTTTGCATGTATGAGGCCCCGGGTTCAATCCCCGGCATCTCCAGACTTTTGCCATGCTTACCTTGGATTTTGGGCAGAAAGCTAGGCTGGCATCATGATGAAGGAAGAGATATGTCCTCCAACCGGGAAGAGGACCCCGCTTAATCTGTCAGACGTTTGCCTTGAAAAATCCCATGAAATGGGGCTATCTCATTTTTGATGATTATAGATCAAAAGAATCCTACTTGTTGAAGACATCAAAGTGATGATTCATCTTGACAACCATAATGCTTTGATGATAGAAATCTGTCGCATCTCTCTTGATCATTGGTAAGGGTTCTTCTTCTAAACCAAAGACTCTTTACAGTAGCTTTTAGAAAAATGGAATATTTTGTTTATCTCAATCACCTTCAATCTACAGATTTTTCCGTTCTCTTTCCTTTTGAAAATGCATCCAAAATGCACGTTCTTGATGCTGGGTGCTTAGTAATGACTCCCATAACTTTCTGTCATTTCTTTCATGGTTCCGCGCAGCCATCCATTTGCCACCAATGCTGCCCAAGGTCTTTGTATCAAAGTTCCTTTCCTTTCTGTAAAATTGAAATTTGGAGCACCCCTGCTTATCCCCAAGCCAAGACAGAACATGAACTTTGGTCTGAAATCCTCCTTTGGGGTGATAAGACGTACCTTACAGTGTGCTCTAAGAACTGGTGACTTTGAGAGGGAGCTGCAGGTAATGTTCATGATTTTCATCGATCTGCTCCTGATCCCCACCCCCACAACCTTTCTTGAGCGAGAGATAATTACAGCGCTGAAAGATACTTCAGCCACTCCTTCGATAGCTCAGTTGGTAGAGCGGAGGACTGTAGCATAAAGTCAGACATCCTTAGGTCGCTGGTTCAAATCTGGCTCGAAGGATTTTGTGCTTCGATTTCCATATCTTTCACTTTTATTCAAACAATACCTTCCATTGATTATGATCGAGACTTTGCAGTCCCTGGGTTTCAGGGACTCCTTGCATCCATCAAACAGCTCGAGTGCAAAAGTGGGGATGTAGCTCAGTGGTAGAGCGCATGCTTCGCATGTATGAGGTCCCGGGTTCAATCCCCGGCATCTCCAGGAGCCTCTGTTCCTTATCTTGGCTTTTTTCCAGAAGGCTAGCCTGCCATCATGCAGAAAGAAGAAGTTTGTCATGCAGTTGGGGTGAGAGCCCCACTTAAATAGTCAGACATTTGCTTTGGAAAAATCTTTGAACTAGGCATAGTTTGCGCATTTCAAGAAAATCGGAGAATTTTGCATTCCAAAAGAAGGAAATAAATGCCCTCTCTGAGGATCGAACTCAGGACCTTCAGATTATGAGACTGACGCGCTGCCTACTGCGCTAAGAAGGCTGTATATAGGCATCTGTACATAAGACCATGAAGATCATCCAGGTACAAGGCTGAAGTTTTTTCCTGACTGACATTGTATACTGCAGAGTCAAATGGGGTGATGTGGCCGTCGGTTCAATGCAGGGTTTCCAATCATACAGTCAAATTTTGCAGAAGTGGGGATGTAGCTCAGTGGTAGAGCGCATGCTTTGCATGTATCAGGCCCCGGGTTCAATCCCCGGCATCTCCAGACTTTTGCCATGCTTACCTTGGATTTTGGGCAGAAAGCTAGGCTGGCATCATGATGAAGGAAGAGATTTGTCCTCCAACAGGGATGAGGACCCTGCTTAATCTGTCAGACGTTTGCCTTGAAAAATCCCATGAAATGGGGCTATCTCATTTTTGATGATTATAGATCAAAAGAATCCTACTTGTTGAAGACATCAAAGTGATGATTCATCTTGACAACCATAATGCTTTGATGATAGAAATCTGTCGCATCTCTCTTGATCATTGGTAAGGGTTCTTCTTCTAAACCAAAGACTCTTTACAGTAGCTTTTAGAAAAACGGAATATTTTGTTTATCTCAATCACCTTCAATCTACAGATTTTTCCGTTCTCTTTCCTTTTGAAAATGCATCCAAAATGCACGTTCTTGATGCTGGGTGCTTAGTAATGACTCCCATAACTTTCTGTCATTTCTTTCATGGTTCCGCGCAGCCATCCATTTGCCACCAATGCTGCCCAAGGTCTTTGTATCAAAGTTCCTTTCCTTTCTGTAAAATTGAAATTTGGAGCACCCCTGCTTATCCCCAAGCCAAGACAGAACATGAACTTTGGTCTGAAATCCTCCTTTGGGGTGATAAGACGTACCTTACAGTGTGCTCTAAGAACTGGTGACTTTGAGAGGGAGCTGCAGGTAATGTTCATGATTTTCATCGATCTGCTCCTGATCCCCACCCCCACAACCTTTCTTGAGCGAGAGATAATTACAGCGCTGAAAGATACTTCAGCCACTCCTTCGATAGCTCAGTTGGTAGAGCGGAGGACTGTAGCATAAAGTCAGACATCCTTAGGTCGCTGGTTCAAATCTGGCTCGAAGGATTTTGTGCTTCGATTTCCATATCTTTCACTTTTATTCAAACAATACCTTCCATTGATTATGATCGAGACTTTGCAGTCCCTGGGTTTCAGGGACTCCTTGCATCCATCAAACAGCTCGAGTGCAAAAGTGGGGATGTAGCTCAGTGGTAGAGCGCATGCTTCGCATGTATGAGGTCCCGGGTTCAATCCCCGGCATCTCCAGGAGCCTCTGTTCCTTATCTTGGCTTTTTTCCAGAAGGCTAGCCTGCCATCATGCAGAAAGAAGAAGTTTGTCATGCAGTTGGGGTGAGAGCCCCACTTAAATAGTCAGACATTTGCTTTGGAAAAATCTTTGAACTAGGCATAGTTTGCGCATTTCAAGAAAATCGGAGAATTTTGCATTCCAAAAGAAGGAAATAAATGCCCTCTCTGAGGATCGAACTCAGGACCTTCAGATTATGAGACTGACGCGCTGCCTACTGCGCTAAGAAGGCTGTATATAGGCATCTGTACATAAGACCATGAAGATCATCCAGGTACAAGGCTGAAGGATTTTCCTGACTGACATTGTATACTGCAGAGTCGAATGGGGTGATGTGGCCGTCGGTTCAATGCAGGGTTTCCAATCATACAGTCAAACCTTGCAGAAGTGGGGATGTAGCTCAGTGGTAGAGCGCATGCTTTGCATGTATGAGGCCCCGGGTTCAATCCCCGGCATCTCCAGACTTTTGCCATGCTTACCTTGGATTTTGGGCCGAAAGCTAGGCTGGCATCATGATGAAGGAAGAGATATGTCCTCCAACCGGGATGAGGACCCCGCTTAATCTGTCAGACGTTTGCCTTGAAAAATCCCATGAAATGGGGCTATCTCATTTTTGATGATTATAGATCAAAAGAATCCTACTTGTTGAAGACATCAAAGTGATGATTCATCTTGACAACCATAATGCTTTGATGATAGAAATCTGTCGCATCTCTCTTGATCATTGGTAAGGGTTCTTCTTCTAAACCAAAGACTCTTTACAGTAGCTTTTAGAAAAACGGAATATTTTGTTTATCTCAATCACCTTCAATCTACAGATTTTTCCGTTCTCTTTCCTTTTGAAAATGCATCCAAAATGCACGTTCTTGATGCTGGGTGCTTAGTAATGACTCCCATAACTTTCTGTCATTTCTTTCATGGTTCCGCGCAGCCATCCATTTGCCACCAATGCTGCCCAAGGTCTTTGTATCAAAGTTCCTTTCCTTTCTGTAAAATTGAAATTTGGAGCACCCCTGCTTATCCCCAAGCCAAGACAGAACATGAACTTTGGTCTGAAATCCTCCTTTGGGGTGATAAGACGTACCTTACAGTGTGCTCTAAGAACTGGTGACTTTGAGAGGGAGCTGCAGGTAATGTTCATGATTTTCATCGATCTGCTCCTGATCCCCACCCCCACAACCTTTCTTGAGCGAGAGATAATTACAGCGCTGAAAGATACTTCAGCCACTCCTTCGATAGCTCAGTTGGTAGAGCGGAGGACTGTAGCATAAAGTCAGACATCCTTAGGTCGCTGGTTCAAATCTGGCTCGAAGGATTTTGTGCTTCGATTTCCATATCTTTCACTTTTATTCAAACAATACCTTCCATTGATTATGATCGAGACTTTGCAGTCCCTGGGTTTCAGGGACTCCTTGCATCCATCAAACAGCTCGAGTGCAAAAGTGGGGATGTAGCTCAGTGGTAGTGCGCATGCTTCGCATGTTTGAGGTCCCGGGTTCAATCCCCGGCATCTCCAGGAGCCTCTGTTCCTTATCTTGGCTTTTTTCCAGAAGGCTAGCCTGCCATCATGCAGAAAGAAGAAGTTTGTCATGCAGTTGGGGTGAGAGCCCCACTTAAATAGTCAGACATTTGCTTTGGAAAAATCTTTGAACTAGGCATAGTTTGCGCATTTCAAGAAAATCGGAGAATTTTGCATTCCAAAAGAAGGAAATAAATGCCCTCTCTGAGGATCGAACTCAGGACCTTCAGATTATGAGACTGACGCGCTGCCTACTGCGCTAAGAAGGCTGTATATAGGCATCTGTACATAAGACCATGAAGATCATCCAGGTACAAGGCTGAAGTTTTTTCCTGACTGACATTGTATACTGCAGAGTCAAATGGGGTGATGTGGCCGTCGGTTCAATGCAGGGTTTCCAATCATACAGTCAAATTTTGCAGAAGTGGGGATGTAGCTCAGTGGTAGAGCGCATGCTTTGCATGTATCAGGCCCCGGGTTCAATCCCCGGCATCTCCAGACTTTTGCCATGCTTACCTTGGATTTTGGGCAGAAAGCTAGGCTGGCATCATGATGAAGGAAGAGATTTGTCCTCCAACAGGGATGAGGACCCTGCTTAATCTGTCAGACGTTTGCCTTGAAAAATCCCATGAAATGGGGCTATCTCATTTTTGATGATTATAGATCAAAAGAATCCTACTTGTTGAAGACATCAAAGTGATGATTCATCTTGACAACCATAATGCTTTGATGATAGAAATCTGTCGCATCTCTCTTGATCATTGGTAAGGGTTCTTCTTCTAAACCAAAGACTCTTTACAGTAGCTTTTAGAAAAACTGAATATTTTGTTTATCTCAATCACCTTCAATCTACAGATTTTTCCGTTCTCTTTCCTTTTGAAAATGCATCCAAAATGCACGTTCTTGATGCTGGGTGCTTAGTAATGACTCCCATAACTTTCTGTCATTTCTTTCATGGTTCCGCGCAGCCATCCATTTGCCACCAATGCTGCCCAAGGTCTTTGTATCAAAGTTCCTTTCCTTTCTGTAAAATTGAAATTTGGAGCACCCCTGCTTATCCCCAAGCCAAGACAGAACATGAACTTTGGTCTGAAATCCTCCTTTGGGGTGATAAGACGTACCTTACAGTGTGCTCTAAGAACTGGTGACTTTGAGAGGGAGCTGCAGGTAATGTTCATGATTTTCATCGATCTGCTCCTGATCCCCACCCCCACAACCTTTCTTGAGCGAGAGATAATTACAGCGCTGAAAGATACTTCAGCCACTCCTTCGATAGCTCAGTTGGTAGAGCGGAGGACTGTAGCATAAAGTCAGACATCCTTAGGTCGCTGGTTCAAATCTGGCTCGAAGGATTTTGTGCTTCGATTTCCATATCTTTCACTTTTATTCAAACAATACCTTCCATTGATTATGATCGAGACTTTGCAGTCCCTGGGTTTCAGGGACTCCTTGCATCCATCAAACAGCTCGAGTGCAAAAGTGGGGATGTAGCTCAGTGGTAGAGCGCATGCTTCGCATGTATGAGGTCCCGGGTTCAATCCCCGGCATCTCCAGGAGCCTCTGTTCCTTATCTTGGCTTTTTTCCAGAAGGCTAGCCTGCCATCATGCAGAAAGAAGAAGTTTGTCATGCAGTTGGGGTGAGAGCCCCACTTAAATAGTCAGACATTTGCTTTGGAAAAATCTTTGAACTAGGCATAGTTTGCGCATTTCAAGAAAATCGGAGAATTTTGCATTCCAAAAGAAGGAAATAAATGCCCTCTCTGAGGATCGAACTCAGGACCTTCAGATTATGAGACTGACGCGCTGCCTACTGCGCTAAGAAGGCTGTATATAGGCATCTGTACATAAGACCATGAAGATCATCCAGGTACAAGGCTGAAGGATTTTCCTGACTGACATTGTATACTGCAGAGTCGAATGGGGTGATGTGGCCGTCGGTTCAATGCAGGGTTTCCAATCATACAGTCAAACCTTGCAGAAGTGGGGATGTAGCTCAGTGGTAGAGCGCATACTTTGCATGTATGAGGCCCCGGGTTCAATCCCCGGCATCTCCAGACTTTTGCCATGCTTACCTTGGATTTTGGGCCGAAAGCTAGGCTGGCATCATGATGAAGGAAGAGATATGTCCTCCAACCGGGATGAGGACCCCGCTTAATCTGTCAGACGTTTGCCTTGAAAAATCCCATGAAATGGGGCTATCTCATTTTTGATGATTATAGATCAAAAGAATCCTACTTGTTGAAGACATCAAAGTGATGATTCATCTTGACAACCATAATGCTTTGATGATAGAAATCTGTCGCATCTCTCTTGATCATTGGTAAGGGTTCTTCTTCTAAACCAAAGACTCTTTACAGTAGCTTTTAGAAAAACGGAATATTTTGTTTATCTCAATCACCTTCAATCTACAGATTTTTCCGTTCTCTTTCCTTTTGAAAATGCATCCAAAATGCACGTTCTTGATGCTGGGTGCTTAGTAATGACTCCCATAACTTTCTGTCATTTCTTTCATGGTTCCGCGCAGCCATCCATTTGCCACCAATGCTGCCCAAGGTCTTTGTATCAAAGTTCCTTTCCTTTCTGTAAAATTGAAATTTGGAGCACCCCTGCTTATCCCCAAGCCAAGACAGAACATGAACTTTGGTCTGAAATCCTCCTTTGGGGTGATAAGACGTACCTTACAGTGTGCTCTAAGAACTGGTGACTTTGAGAGGGAGCTGCAGGTAATGTTCATGATTTTCATCGATCTGCTCCTGATCCCCACCCCCACAACCTTTCTTGAGCGAGAGATAATTACAGCGCTGAAAGATACTTCAGCCACTCCTTCGATAGCTCAGTTGGTAGAGCGGAGGACTGTAGCATAAAGTCAGACATCCTTAGGTCGCTGGTTCAAATCTGGCTCGAAGGATTTTGTGCTTCGATTTCCATATCTTTCACTTTTATTCAAACAATACCTTCCATTGATTATGATCGAGACTTTGCAGTCCCTGGGTTTCAGGGACTCCTTGCATCCATCAAACAGCTCGAGTGCAAAAGTGGGGATGTAGCTCAGTGGTAGAGCGCATGCTTCGCATGTATGAGGTCCCGGGTTCAATCCCCGGCATCTCCAGGAGCCTCTGTTCCTTATCTTGGCTTTTTTCCAGAAGGCTAGCCTGCCATCATGCAGAAAGAAGAAGTTTGTCATGCAGTTGGGGTGAGAGCCCCACTTAAATAGTCAGACATTTGCTTTGGAAAAATCTTTGAACTAGGCATAGTTTGCGCATTTCAAGAAAATCGGAGAATTTTGCATTCCAAAAGAAGGAAATAAATGCCCTCTCTGAGGATCGAACTCAGGACCTTCAGATTATGAGACTGACGCGCTGCCTACTGCGCTAAGAAGGCTGTATATAGGCATCTGTACATAAGACCATGAAGATCATCCAGGTACAAGGCTGAAGTTTTTTCCTGACTGACATTGTATACTGCAGAGTCAAATGGGGTGATGTGGCCGTCGGTTCAATGCAGGGTTTCCAATCATACAGTCAAATCTTGCAGAAGTGGGGATGTAGCTCAGTGGTAGAGCGCATGCTTTGCATGTATGAGGCCCCGGGTTCAATCCCCGGCATCTCCAGACTTTTGCCATGCTTACCTTGGATTTTGGGCAGAAAGCTAGGCTGGCATCATGATGAAGGAAGAGATATGTCCTCCAACCGGGATGAGGACCCCGCTTAATCTGTCAGACGTTTGCCTTGAAAAATCCCATGAAATGGGGCTATCTCATTTTTGATGATTATAGATCAAAAGAATCCTACTTGTTGAAGACATCAAAGTGATGATTCATCTTGACAACCATAATGCTTTGATGATAGAAATCTGTCGCATCTCTCTTGATCATTGGTAAGGGTTCTTCTTCTAAACCAAAGACTCTTTACAGTAGCTTTTAGAAAAACTGAATATTTTGTTTATCTCAATCACCTTCAATCTACAGATTTTTCCGTTCTCTTTCCTTTTGAAAATGCATCCAAAATGCACGTTCTTGATGCTGGGTGCTTAGTAATGACTCCCATAACTTTCTGTCATTTCTTTCATGGTTCCGCGCAGCCATCCATTTGCCACCAATGCTGCCCAAGGTCTTTGTATCAAAGTTCCTTTCCTTTCTGTAAAATTGAAATTTGGAGCACCCCTGCTTATCCCCAAGCCAAGACAGAACATGAACTTTGGTCTGAAATCCTCCTTTGGGGTGATAAGACGTACCTTACAGTGTGCTCTAAGAACTGGTGACTTTGAGAGGGAGCTGCAGGTAATGTTAATGATTTTCATCGATCTGCTCCTGATCCCCACCCCCACAACCTTTCTTGAGCGAGAGATAATTACAGCGCTGAAAGATACTTCAGCCACTCCTTCGATAGCTCAGTTGGGAGAGCGGAGGACTGTAGCATAAAGTCAGACATCCTTAGGTCGCTGGTTCAAATCAGGCTCGAAGGATTTTGTGCTTCGATTTCCATATCTTTCACTTTTATTCAAACAATACCTTCCATTGATTATGATCGAGACTTTGCAGTCCCTGGGTTTCAGGGATTCCTTGCATCCATCAAACAGCTCGAGTGCAAAAGTGGGGATGTAGCTCAGTGGTAGAGCGCATGTTTTGCATGTATGAGGTCCCGGGTTCAATCCCCGGCATCTCCAGGAGCCTCTGTTCCTTATCTTGGCTTTTTTCCAGAAGGCTAGCCTGCCATCATGCAGAAAGAAGAAGTTTGTCATGCAGTTGGGGTGAGAGCCCCACTTAAATAGTCAGACATTTGCTTTGGAAAAATCTTTGAACTAGGCATAGTTTGCGCATTTCAAGAAAATCGGAGAATTTTGCATTCCAAAAGAAGGAAATAAATGCCCTCTCTGAGGATCGAACTCAGGACCTTCAGATTATGAGACTGACGCGCTGCCTACTGCGCTAAGAAGGCTGTATATAGGCATCTGTACATAAGACCATGAAGATCATCCAGGTACAAGGCTGAAGGATTTTCCTGACTGACATTGTATACTGCAGAGTCGAATGGGGTGATGTGGCCGTCGGTTCAATGCAGGGTTTCCAATCATACAGTCAAATCTTGCAGAAGTGGGGATGTAGCTCAGTGGTAGAGCGCATGCTTTGCATGTATGAGGCCCCGGGTTCAATCCCCGGCATCTCCAGACTTTTGCCATGCTTACCTTGGATTTTGGGCAGAAAGCTAGGCTGGCATCATGATGAAGGAAGAGATATGTCCTCCAACCGGGAAGAGGACCCCGCTTAATCTGTCAGACGTTTGCCTTGAAAAATCCCATGAAATGGGGCTATCTCATTTTTGATGATTATAGATCAAAAGAATCCTACTTGTTGAAGACATCAAAGTGATGATTCATCTTGACAACCATAATGCTTTGATGATAGAAATCTGTCGCATCTCTCTTGATCATTGGTAAGGGTTCTTCTTCTAAACCAAAGACTCTTTACAGTAGCTTTTAGAAAAATGGAATATTTTGTTTATCTCAATCACCTTCAATCTACAGATTTTTCCGTTCTCTTTCCTTTTGAAAATGCATCCAAAATGCACGTTCTTGATGCTGGGTGCTTAGTAATGACTCCCATAACTTTCTGTCATTTCTTTCATGGTTCCGCGCAGCCATCCATTTGCCACCAATGCTGCCCAAGGTCTTTGTATCAAAGTTCCTTTCCTTTCTGTAAAATTGAAATTTGGAGCACCCCTGCTTATCCCCAAGCCAAGACAGAACATGAACTTTGGTCTGAAATCCTCCTTTGGGGTGATAAGACGTACCTTACAGTGTGCTCTAAGAACTGGTGACTTTGAGAGGGAGCTGCAGGTAATGTTCATGATTTTCATCGATCTGCTCCTGATCCCCACCCCCACAACCTTTCTTGAGCGAGAGATAATTACAGCGCTGAAAGATACTTCAGCCACTCCTTCGATAGCTCAGTTGGTAGAGCGGAGGACTGTAGCATAAAGTCAGACATCCTTAGGTCGCTGGTTCAAATCTGGCTCGAAGGATTTTGTGCTTCGATTTCCATATCTTTCACTTTTATTCAAACAATACCTTCCATTGATTATGATCGAGACTTTGCAGTCCCTGGGTTTCAGGGACTCCTTGCATCCATCAAACAGCTCGAGTGCAAAAGTGGGGATGTAGCTCAGTGGTAGAGCGCATGCTTCGCATGTATGAGGTCCCGGGTTCAATCCCCGGCATCTCCAGGAGCCTCTGTTCCTTATCTTGGCTTTTTTCCAGAAGGCTAGCCTGCCATCATGCAGAAAGAAGAAGTTTGTCATGCAGTTGGGGTGAGAGCCCCACTTAAATAGTCAGACATTTGCTTTGGAAAAATCTTTGAACTAGGCATAGTTTGCGCATTTCAAGAAAATCGGAGAATTTTGCATTCCAAAAGAAGGAAATAAATGCCCTCTCTGAGGATCGAACTCAGGACCTTCAGATTATGAGACTGACGCGCTGCCTACTGCGCTAAGAAGGCTGTATATAGGCATCTGTACATAAGACCATGAAGATCATCCAGGTACAAGGCTGAAGTTTTTTCCTGACTGACATTGTATACTGCAGAGTCAAATGGGGTGATGTGGCCGTCGGTTCAATGCAGGGTTTCCAATCATACAGTCAAATTTTGCAGAAGTGGGGATGTAGCTCAGTGGTAGAGCGCATGCTTTGCATGTATCAGGCCCCGGGTTCAATCCCCGGCATCTCCAGACTTTTGCCATGCTTACCTTGGATTTTGGGCAGAAAGCTAGGCTGGCATCATGATGAAGGAAGAGATTTGTCCTCCAACAGGGATGAGGACCCTGCTTAATCTGTCAGACGTTTGCCTTGAAAAATCCCATGAAATGGGGCTATCTCATTTTTGATGATTATAGATCAAAAGAATCCTACTTGTTGAAGACATCAAAGTGATGATTCATCTTGACAACCATAATGCTTTGATGATAGAAATCTGTCGCATCTCTCTTGATCATTGGTAAGGGTTCTTCTTCTAAACCAAAGACTCTTTACAGTAGCTTTTAGAAAAACGGAATATTTTGTTTATCTCAATCACCTTCAATCTACAGATTTTTCCGTTCTCTTTCCTTTTGAAAATGCATCCAAAATGCACGTTCTTGATGCTGGGTGCTTAGTAATGACTCCCATAACTTTCTGTCATTTCTTTCATGGTTCCGCGCAGCCATCCATTTGCCACCAATGCTGCCCAAGGTCTTTGTATCAAAGTTCCTTTCCTTTCTGTAAAATTGAAATTTGGAGCACCCCTGCTTATCCCCAAGCCAAGACAGAACATGAACTTTGGTCTGAAATCCTCCTTTGGGGTGATAAGACGTACCTTACAGTGTGCTCTAAGAACTGGTGACTTTGAGAGGGAGCTGCAGGTAATGTTCATGATTTTCATCGATCTGCTCCTGATCCCCACCCCCACAACCTTTCTTGAGCGAGAGATAATTACAGCGCTGAAAGATACTTCAGCCACTCCTTCGATAGCTCAGTTGGTAGAGCGGAGGACTGTAGCATAAAGTCAGACATCCTTAGGTCGCTGGTTCAAATCTGGCTCGAAGGATTTTGTGCTTCGATTTCCATATCTTTCACTTTTATTCAAACAATACCTTCCATTGATTATGATCGAGACTTTGCAGTCCCTGGGTTTCAGGGACTCCTTGCATCCATCAAACAGCTCGAGTGCAAAAGTGGGGATGTAGCTCAGTGGTAGAGCGCATGCTTCGCATGTATGAGGTCCCGGGTTCAATCCCCGGCATCTCCAGGAGCCTCTGTTCCTTATCTTGGCTTTTTTCCAGAAGGCTAGCCTGCCATCATGCAGAAAGAAGAAGTTTGTCATGCAGTTGGGGTGAGAGCCCCACTTAAATAGTCAGACATTTGCTTTGGAAAAATCTTTGAACTAGGCATAGTTTGCGCATTTCAAGAAAATCGGAGAATTTTGCATTCCAAAAGAAGGAAATAAATGCCCTCTCTGAGGATCGAACTCAGGACCTTCAGATTATGAGACTGACGCGCTGCCTACTGCGCTAAGAAGGCTGTATATAGGCATCTGTACATAAGACCATGAAGATCATCCAGGTACAAGGCTGAAGTTTTTTCCTGACTGACATTGTATACTGCAGAGTCAAATGGGGTGATGTGGCCGTCGGTTCAATGCAGGGTTTCCAATCATACAGTCAAATCTTGCAGAAGTGGGGATGTAGCTCAGTGGTAGAGCGCATGCTTTGCATGTATGAGGCCCCGGGTTCAATCCCCGGCATCTCCAGACTTTTGCCATGCTTACCTTGGATTTTGGGCAGAAAGCTAGGCTGGCATCATGATGAAGGAAGAGATATGTCCTCCAACCGGGATGAGGACCCCGCTTAATCTGTCAGACGTTTGCCTTGAAAAATCCCATGAAATGGGGCTATCTCATTTTTGATGATTATAGATCAAAAGAATCCTACTTGTTGAAGACATCAAAGTGATGATTCATCTTGACAACCATAATGCTTTGATGATAGAAATCTGTCGCATCTCTCTTGATCATTGGTAAGGGTTCTTCTTCTAAACCAAAGACTCTTTACAGTAGCTTTTAGAAAAACGGAATATTTTGTTTATCTCAATCACCTTCAATCTACAGATTTTTCCGTTCTCTTTCCTTTTGAAAATGCATCCAAAATGCACGTTCTTGATGCTGGGTGCTTAGTAATGACTCCCATAACTTTCTGTCATTTCTTTCATGGTTCCGCGCAGCCATCCATTTGCCACCAATGCTGCCCAAGGTCTTTGTATCAAAGTTCCTTTCCTTTCTGTAAAATTGAAATTTGGAGCACCCCTGCTTATCCCCAAGCCAAGACAGAACATGAACTTTGGTCTGAAATCCTCCTTTGGGGTGATAAGACGTACCTTACAGTGTGCTCTAAGAACTGGTGACTTTGAGAGGGAGCTGCAGGTAATGTTAATGATTTTCATCGATCTGCTCCTGATCCCCACCCCCACAACCTTTCTTGAGCGAGAGATAATTACAGCGCTGAAAGATACTTCAGCCACTCCTTCGATAGCTCAGTTGGTAGAGCGGAGGACTGTAGCATAAAGTCAGACATCCTTAGGTCGCTGGTTCAAATCTGGCTCGAAGGATTTTGTGCTTCGATTTCCATATCTTTCACTTTTATTCAAACAATACCTTCCATTGATTATGATCGAGACTTTGCAGTCCCTGGGTTTCAGGGACTCCTTGCATCCATCAAACAGCTCGAGTGCAAAAGTGGGGATGTAGCTCAGTGGTAGAGCGCATGCTTCGCATGTATGAGGTCCCGGGTTCAATCCCCGGCATCTCCAGGAGCCTCTGTTCCTTATCTTGGCTTTTTTCCAGAAGGCTAGCCTGCCATCATGCAGAAAGAAGAAGTTTGTCATGCAGTTGGGGTGAGAGCCCCACTTAAATAGTCAGACATTTGCTTTGGAAAAATCTTTGAACTAGGCATAGTTTGCGCATTTCAAGAAAATCGGAGAATTTTGCATTCCAAAAGAAGGAAATAAATGCCCTCTCTGAGGATCGAACTCAGGACCTTCAGATTATGAGACTGACGCGCTGCCTACTGCGCTAAGAAGGCTGTATATAGGCATCTGTACATAAGACCATGAAGATCATCCAGGTACAAGGCTGAAGTTTTTTCCTGACTGACATTGTATACTGCAGAGTCAAATGGGGTGATGTGGCCGTCGGTTCAATGCAGGGTTTCCAATCATACAGTCAAATTTTGCAGAAGTGGGGATGTAGCTCAGTGGTAGAGCGCATGCTTTGCATGTATCAGGCCCCGGGTTCAATCCCCGGCATCTCCAGACTTTTGCCATGCTTACCTTGGATTTTGGGCAGAAAGCTAGGCTGGCATCATGATGAAGGAAGAGATTTGTCCTCCAACAGGGATGAGGACCCTGCTTAATCTGTCAGACGTTTGCCTTGAAAAATCCCATGAAATGGGGCTATCTCATTTTTGATGATTATAGATCAAAAGAATCCTACTTGTTGAAGACATCAAAGTGATGATTCATCTTGACAACCATAATGCTTTGATGATAGAAATCTGTCGCATCTCTCTTGATCATTGGTAAGGGTTCTTCTTCTAAACCAAAGACTCTTTACAGTAGCTTTTAGAAAAACGGAATATTTTGTTTATCTCAATCACCTTCAATCTACAGATTTTTCCGTTCTCTTTCCTTTTGAAAATGCATCCAAAATGCACGTTCTTGATGCTGGGTGCTTAGTAATGACTCCCATAACTTTCTGTCATTTCTTTCATGCTTCCGCGCAGCCATCCATTTGCCACCAATGCTGCCCAAGGTCTTTGTATCAAAGTTCCTTTCCTTTCTGTAAAATTGAAATTTGGAGCACCCCTGCTTATCCCCAAGCCAAGACAGAACATGAACTTTGGTCTGAAATCCTCCTTTGGGGTGATAAGACGTACCTTACAGTGTGCTCTAAGAACTGGTGACTTTGAGAGGGAGCTGCAGGTAATGTTCATGATTTTCATCGATCTGCTCCTGATCCCCACCCCCACAACCTTTCTTGAGCGAGAGATAATTACAGCGCTGAAAGATACTTCAGCCACTCCTTCGATAGCTCAGTTGGTAGAGCGGAGGACTGTAGCATAAAGTCAGACATCCTTAGGTCGCTGGTTCAAATCTGGCTCGAAGGATTTTGTGCTTCGATTTCCATATCTTTCACTTTTATTCAAACAATACCTTCCATTGATTATGATCGAGACTTTGCAGTCCCTGGGTTTCAGGGACTCCTTGCATCCATCAAACAGCTCGAGTGCAAAAGTGGGGATGTAGCTCAGTGGTAGAGCGCATGCTTCGCATGTATGAGGTCCCGGGTTCAATCCCCGGCATCTCCAGGAGCCTCTGTTCCTTATCTTGGCTTTTTTCCAGAAGGCTAGCCTGCCATCATGCAGAAAGAAGAAGTTTGTCATGCAGTTGGGGTGAGAGCCCCACTTAAATAGTCAGACATTTGCTTTGGAAAAATCTTTGAACTAGGCATAGTTTGCGCATTTCAAGAAAATCGGAGAATTTTGCATTCCAAAAGAAGGAAATAAATGCCCTCTCTGAGGATCGAACTCAGGACCTTCAGATTATGAGACTGACGCGCTGCCTACTGCGCTAAGAAGGCTGTATATAGGCATCTGTACATAAGACCATGAAGATCATCCAGGTACAAGGCTGAAGGATTTTCCTGACTGACATTGTATACTGCAGAGTCGAATGGGGTGATGTGGCCGTCGGTTCAATGCAGGGTTTCCAATCATACAGTCAAATCTTGCAGAAGTGGGGATGTAGCTCAGTGGTAGAGCGCATGCTTTGCATGTATGAGGCCCCGGGTTCAATCCCCGGCATCTCCAGACTTTTGCCATGCTTACCTTGGATTTTGGGCAGAAAGCTAGGCTGGCATCATGATGAAGGAAGAGATATGTCCTCCAACCGGGAAGAGGACCCCGCTTAATCTGTCAGACGTTTGCCTTGAAAAATCCCATGAAATGGGGCTATCTCATTTTTGATGATTATAGATCAAAAGAATCCTACTTGTTGAAGACATCAAAGTGATGATTCATCTTGACAACCATAATGCTTTGATGATAGAAATCTGTCGCATCTCTCTTGATCATTGGTAAGGGTTCTTCTTCTAAACCAAAGACTCTTTACAGTAGCTTTTAGAAAAACGGAATATTTTGTTTATCTCAATCACCTTCAATCTACAGATTTTTCCGTTCTCTTTCCTTTTGAAAATGCATCCAAAATGCACGTTCTTGATGCTGGGTGCTTAGTAATGACTCCCATAACTTTCTGTCATTTCTTTCATGGTTCCGCGCAGCCATCCATTTGCCACCAATGCTGCCCAAGGTCTTTGTATCAAAGTTCCTTTCCTTTCTGTAAAATTGAAATTTGGAGCACCCCTGCTTATCCCCAAGCCAAGACAGAACATGAACTTTGGTCTGAAATCCTCCTTTGGGGTGATAAGACGTACCTTACAGTGTGCTCTAAGAACTGGTGACTTTGAGAGGGAGCTGCAGGTAATGTTAATGATTTTCATCGATCTGCTCCTGATCCCCACCCCCACAACCTTTCTTGAGCGAGAGATAATTACAGCGCTGAAAGATACTTCAGCCACTCCTTCGATAGCTCAGTTGGTAGAGCGGAGGACTGTAGCATAAAGTCAGACATCCTTAGGTCGCTGGTTCAAATCAGGCTCGAAGGATTTTGTGCTTCGATTTCCATATCTTTCACTTTTATTCAAACAATACCTTCCATTGATTATGATCGAGACTTTGCAGTCCCTGGGTTTCAGGGATTCCTTGCATCCATCAAACAGCTCGAGTGCAAAAGTGGGGATGTAGCTCAGTGGTAGAGCGCATGTTTTGCATGTATGAGGTCCCGGGTTCAATCCCCGGCATCTCCAGGAGCCTCTGTTCCTTATCTTGGCTTTTTTCCAGAAGGCTAGCCTGCCAACATGCAGAAAGAAGAAGTTTGTCATGCAGTTGGGGTGAGAGCCCCACTTAAATAGTCAGACATTTGCTTTGGAAAAATCTTTGAACTAGGCATAGTTTACGCATTTCAAGAAAATCGGAGAATTTTGCATTCCAAAAGAAGGAAATAAATGCCCTCTCTGAGGATCGAACTCAGGACCTTCAGATTATGAGACTGACGCGCTGCCTACAGCGCTAAGAAGGCTGTATATAGGCATCTGTACATAAGACCATGAAGATCATCCAGGTACAAGGCTGAAGGATTTTCCTGACTGACATTGTATACTGCAGAGTCGAATGGGGTGATGTGGCCGTCGGTTCAATGCAGGGTTTCCAATCATACAGTCAAATCTTGCAGAAGTGGGGATGTAGCTCAGTGGTAGAGCGCATGCTTTGCATGTATGAGGCCCCGGGTTCAATCCCCGGCATCTCCAGACTTTTGCCATGCTTACCTTGGATTTTGGGCAGAAAGCTAGGCTGGCATCATGATGAAGGAAGAGATATGTCCTCCAACCGGGAAGAGGACCCCGCTTAATCTGTCAGACGTTTGCCTTGAAAAATCCCATGAAATGGGGCTATCTCATTTTTGATGATTATAGATCAAAAGAATCCTACTTGTTGAAGACATCAAAGTGATGATTCATCTTGACAACCATAATGCTTTGATGATAGAAATCTGTCGCATCTCTCTTGATCATTGGTAAGGGTTCTTCTTCTAAACCAAAGACTCTTTACAGTAGCTTTTAGAAAAACTGAATATTTTGTTTATCTCAATCACCTTCAATCTACAGATTTTTCCGTTCTCTTTCCTTTTGAAAATGCATCCAAAATGCACGTTCTTGATGCTGGGTGCTTAGTAATGACTCCCATAACTTTCTGTCATTTCTTTCATGGTTCCGCGCAGCCATCCATTTGCCACCAATGCTGCCCAAGGTCTTTGTATCAAAGTTCCTTTCCTTTCTGTAAAATTGAAATTTGGAGCACCCCTGCTTATCCCCAAGCCAAGACAGAACATGAACTTTGGTCTGAAATCCTCCTTTGGGGTGATAAGACGTACCTTACAGTGTGCTCTAAGAACTGGTGACTTTGAGAGGGAGCTGCAGGTAATGTTAATGATTTTCATCGATCTGCTCCTGATCCCCACCCCCACAACCTTTCTTGAGCGAGAGATAATTACAGCGCTGAAAGATACTTCAGCCACTCCTTCGATAGCTCAGTTGGTAGAGCGGAGGACTGTAGCATAAAGTCAGACATCCTTAGGTCGCTGGTTCAAATCAGGCTCGAAGGATTTTGTGCTTCGATTTCCATATCTTTCACTTTTATTCAAACAATACCTTCCATTGATTATGATCGAGACTTTGCAGTCCCTGGGTTTCAGGGATTCCTTGCATCCATCAAACAGCTCGAGTGCAAAAGTGGGGATGTAGCTCAGTGGTAGAGCGCATGTTTTGCATGTATGAGGTCCCGGGTTCAATCCCCGGCATCTCCAGGAGCCTCTGTTCCTTATCTTGGCTTTTTTCCAGAAGGCTAGCCTGCCATCATGCAGAAAGAAGAAGTTTGTCATGCAGTTGGGGTGAGAGCCCCACTTAAATAGTCAGACATTTGCTTTGGAAAAATCTTTGAACTAGGCATAGTTTGCGCATTTCAAGAAAATCGGAGAATTTTGCATTCCAAAAGAAGGAAATAAATGCCCTCTCTGAGGATCGAACTCAGGACCTTCAGATTATGAGACTGACGCGCTGCCTACTGCGCTAAGAAGGCTGTATATAGGCATCTGTACATAAGACCATGAAGATCATCCAGGTACAAGGCTGAAGGATTTTCCTGACTGACATTGTATACTGCAGAGTCGAATGGGGTGATGTGGCCGTCGGTTCAATGCAGGGTTTCCAATCATACAGTCAAATCTTGCAGAAGTGGGGATGTAGCTCAGTGGTAGAGCGCATGCTTTGCATGTATGAGGCCCCGGGTTCAATCCCCGGCATCTCCAGACTTTTGCCATGCTTACCTTGGATTTTGGGCAGAAAGCTAGGCTGGCATCATGATGAAGGAAGAGATATGTCCTCCAACCGGGAAGAGGACCCCGCTTAATCTGTCAGACGTTTGCCTTGAAAAATCCCATGAAATGGGGCTATCTCATTTTTGATGATTATAGATCAAAAGAATCCTACTTGTTGAAGACATCAAAGTGATGATTCATCTTGACAACCATAATGCTTTGATGATAGAAATCTGTCGCATCTCTCTTGATCATTGGTAAGGGTTCTTCTTCTAAACCAAAGACTCTTTACAGTAGCTTTTAGAAAAACGGAATATTTTGTTTATCTCAATCACCTTCAATCTACAGATTTTTCCGTTCTCTTTCCTTTTGAAAATGCATCCAAAATGCACGTTCTTGATGCTGGGTGCTTAGTAATGACTCCCATAACTTTCTGTCATTTCTTTCATGGTTCCGCGCAGCCATCCATTTGCCACCAATGCTGCCCAAGGTCTTTGTATCAAAGTTCCTTTCCTTTCTGTAAAATTGAAATTTGGAGCACCCCTGCTTATCCCCAAGCCAAGACAGAACATGAACTTTGGTCTGAAATCCTCCTTTGGGGTGATAAGACGTACCTTACAGTGTGCTCTAAGAACTGGTGACTTTGAGAGGGAGCTGCAGGTAATGTTAATGATTTTCATCGATCTGCTCCTGATCCCCACCCCCACAACCTTTCTTGAGCGAGAGATAATTACAGCGCTGAAAGATACTTCAGCCACTCCTTCGATAGCTCAGTTGGTAGAGCGGAGGACTGTAGCATAAAGTCAGACATCCTTAGGTCGCTGGTTCAAATCAGGCTCGAAGGATTTTGTGCTTCGATTTCCATATCTTTCACTTTTATTCAAACAATACCTTCCATTGATTATGATCGAGACTTTGCAGTCCCTGGGTTTCAGGGATTCCTTGCATCCATCAAACAGCTCGAGTGCAAAAGTGGGGATGTAGCTCAGTGGTAGAGCGCATGTTTTGCATGTATGAGGTCCCGGGTTCAATCCCCGGCATCTCCAGGAGCCTCTGTTCCTTATCTTGGCTTTTTTCCAGAAGGCTAGCCTGCCAACATGCAGAAAGAAGAAGTTTGTCATGCAGTTGGGGTGAGAGCCCCACTTAAATAGTCAGACATTTGCTTTGGAAAAATCTTTGAACTAGGCATAGTTTACGCATTTCAAGAAAATCGGAGAATTTTGCATTCCAAAAGAAGGAAATAAATGCCCTCTCTGAGGATCGAACTCAGGACCTTCAGATTATGAGACTGACGCGCTGCCTACAGCGCTAAGAAGGCTGTATATAGGCATCTGTACATAAGACCATGAAGATCATCCAGGTACAAGGCTGAAGGATTTTCCTGACTGACATTGTATACTGCAGAGTCGAATGGGGTGATGTGGCCGTCGGTTCAATGCAGGGTTTCCAATCATACAGTCAAATCTTGCAGAAGTGGGGATGTAGCTCAGTGGTAGAGCGCATGCTTTGCATGTATGAGGCCCCGGGTTCAATCCCCGGCATCTCCAGACTTTTGCCATGCTTACCTTGGATTTTGGGCAGAAAGCTAGGCTGGCATCATGATGAAGGAAGAGATATGTCCTCCAACCGGGAAGAGGACCCCGCTTAATCTGTCAGACGTTTGCCTTGAAAAATCCCATGAAATGGGGCTATCTCATTTTTGATGATTATAGATCAAAAGAATCCTACTTGTTGAAGACATCAAAGTGATGATTCATCTTGACAACCATAATGCTTTGATGATAGAAATCTGTCGCATCTCTCTTGATCATTGGTAAGGGTTCTTCTTCTAAACCAAAGACTCTTTACAGTAGCTTTTAGAAAAACTGAATATTTTGTTTATCTCAATCACCTTCAATCTACAGATTTTTCCGTTCTCTTTCCTTTTGAAAATGCATCCAAAATGCACGTTCTTGATGCTGGGTGCTTAGTAATGACTCCCATAACTTTCTGTCATTTCTTTCATGGTTCCGCGCAGCCATCCATTTGCCACCAATGCTGCCCAAGGTCTTTGTATCAAAGTTCCTTTCCTTTCTGTAAAATTGAAATTTGGAGCACCCCTGCTTATCCCCAAGCCAAGACAGAACATGAACTTTGGTCTGAAATCCTCCTTTGGGGTGATAAGACGTACCTTACAGTGTGCTCTAAGAACTGGTGACTTTGAGAGGGAGCTGCAGGTAATGTTAATGATTTTCATCGATCTGCTCCTGATCCCCACCCCCACAACCTTTCTTGAGCGAGAGATAATTACAGCGCTGAAAGATACTTCAGCCACTCCTTCGATAGCTCAGTTGGTAGAGCGGAGGACTGTAGCATAAAGTCAGACATCCTTAGGTCGCTGGTTCAAATCAGGCTCGAAGGATTTTGTGCTTCGATTTCCATATCTTTCACTTTTATTCAAACAATACCTTCCATTGATTATGATCGAGACTTTGCAGTCCCTGGGTTTCAGGGATTCCTTGCATCCATCAAACAGCTCGAGTGCAAAAGTGGGGATGTAGCTCAGTGGTAGAGCGCATGTTTTGCATGTATGAGGTCCCGGGTTCAATCCCCGGCATCTCCAGGAGCCTCTGTTCCTTATCTTGGCTTTTTTCCAGAAGGCTAGCCTGCCATCATGCAGAAAGAAGAAGTTTGTCATGCAGTTGGGGTGAGAGCCCCACTTAAATAGTCAGACATTTGCTTTGGAAAAATCTTTGAACTAGGCATAGTTTGCGCATTTCAAGAAAATCGGAGAATTTTGCATTCCAAAAGAAGGAAATAAATGCCCTCTCTGAGGATCGAACTCAGGACCTTCAGATTATGAGACTGACGCGCTGCCTACTGCGCTAAGAAGGCTGTATATAGGCATCTGTACATAAGACCATGAAGATCATCCAGGTACAAGGCTGAAGGATTTTCCTGACTGACATTGTATACTGCAGAGTCGAATGGGGTGATGTGGCCGTCGGTTCAATGCAGGGTTTCCAATCATACAGTCAAATCTTGCAGAAGTGGGGATGTAGCTCAGTGGTAGAGCGCATGCTTTGCATGTATGAGGCCCCGGGTTCAATCCCCGGCATCTCCAGACTTTTGCCATGCTTACCTTGGATTTTGGGCAGAAAGCTAGGCTGGCATCATGATGAAGGAAGAGATATGTCCTCCAACCGGGAAGAGGACCCCGCTTAATCTGTCAGACGTTTGCCTTGAAAAATCCCATGAAATGGGGCTATCTCATTTTTGATGATTATAGATCAAAAGAATCCTACTTGTTGAAGACATCAAAGTGATGATTCATCTTGACAACCATAATGCTTTGATGATAGAAATCTGTCGCATCTCTCTTGATCATTGGTAAGGGTTCTTCTTCTAAACCAAAGACTCTTTACAGTAGCTTTTAGAAAAACGGAATATTTTGTTTATCTCAATCACCTTCAATCTACAGATTTTTCCGTTCTCTTTCCTTTTGAAAATGCATCCAAAATGCACGTTCTTGATGCTGGGTGCTTAGTAATGACTCCCATAACTTTCTGTCATTTCTTTCATGGTTCCGCGCAGCCATCCATTTGCCACCAATGCTGCCCAAGGTCTTTGTATCAAAGTTCCTTTCCTTTCTGTAAAATTGAAATTTGGAGCACCCCTGCTTATCCCCAAGCCAAGACAGAACATGAACTTTGGTCTGAAATCCTCCTTTGGGGTGATAAGACGTACCTTACAGTGTGCTCTAAGAACTGGTGACTTTGAGAGGGAGCTGCAGGTAATGTTAATGATTTTCATCGATCTGCTCCTGATCCCCACCCCCACAACCTTTCTTGAGCGAGAGATAATTACAGCGCTGAAAGATACTTCAGCCACTCCTTCGATAGCTCAGTTGGTAGAGCGGAGGACTGTAGCATAAAGTCAGACATCCTTAGGTCGCTGGTTCAAATCAGGCTCGAAGGATTTTGTGCTTCGATTTCCATATCTTTCACTTTTATTCAAACAATACCTTCCATTGATTATGATCGAGACTTTGCAGTCCCTGGGTTTCAGGGATTCCTTGCATCCATCAAACAGCTCGAGTGCAAAAGTGGGGATGTAGCTCAGTGGTAGAGCGCATGTTTTGCATGTATGAGGTCCCGGGTTCAATCCCCGGCATCTCCAGGAGCCTCTGTTCCTTATCTTGGCTTTTTTCCAGAAGGCTAGCCTGCCAACATGCAGAAAGAAGAAGTTTGTCATGCAGTTGGGGTGAGAGCCCCACTTAAATAGTCAGACATTTGCTTTGGAAAAATCTTTGAACTAGGCATAGTTTACGCATTTCAAGAAAATCGGAGAATTTTGCATTCCAAAAGAAGGAAATAAATGCCCTCTCTGAGGATCGAACTCAGGACCTTCAGATTATGAGACTGACGCGCTGCCTACAGCGCTAAGAAGGCTGTATATAGGCATCTGTACATAAGACCATGAAGATCATCCAGGTACAAGGCTGAAGGATTTTCCTGACTGACATTGTATACTGCAGAGTCGAATGGGGTGATGTGGCCGTCGGTTCAATGCAGGGTTTCCAATCATACAGTCAAATCTTGCAGAAGTGGGGATGTAGCTCAGTGGTAGAGCGCATGCTTTGCATGTATGAGGCCCCGGGTTCAATCCCCGGCATCTCCAGACTTTTGCCATGCTTACCTTGGATTTTGGGCAGAAAGCTAGGCTGGCATCATGATGAAGGAAGAGATATGTCCTCCAACCGGGAAGAGGACCCCGCTTAATCTGTCAGACGTTTGCCTTGAAAAATCCCATGAAATGGGGCTATCTCATTTTTGATGATTATAGATCAAAAGAATCCTACTTGTTGAAGACATCAAAGTGATGATTCATCTTGACAACCATAATGCTTTGATGATAGAAATCTGTCGCATCTCTCTTGATCATTGGTAAGGGTTCTTCTTCTAAACCAAAGACTCTTTACAGTAGCTTTTAGAAAAACTGAATATTTTGTTTATCTCAATCACCTTCAATCTACAGATTTTTCCGTTCTCTTTCCTTTTGAAAATGCATCCAAAATGCACGTTCTTGATGCTGGGTGCTTAGTAATGACTCCCATAACTTTCTGTCATTTCTTTCATGGTTCCGCGCAGCCATCCATTTGCCACCAATGCTGCCCAAGGTCTTTGTATCAAAGTTCCTTTCCTTTCTGTAAAATTGAAATTTGGAGCACCCCTGCTTATCCCCAAGCCAAGACAGAACATGAACTTTGGTCTGAAATCCTCCTTTGGGGTGATAAGACGTACCTTACAGTGTGCTCTAAGAACTGGTGACTTTGAGAGGGAGCTGCAGGTAATGTTAATGATTTTCATCGATCTGCTCCTGATCCCCACCCCCACAACCTTTCTTGAGCGAGAGATAATTACAGCGCTGAAAGATACTTCAGCCACTCCTTCGATAGCTCAGTTGGTAGAGCGGAGGACTGTAGCATAAAGTCAGACATCCTTAGGTCGCTGGTTCAAATCAGGCTCGAAGGATTTTGTGCTTCGATTTCCATATCTTTCACTTTTATTCAAACAATACCTTCCATTGATTATGATCGAGACTTTGCAGTCCCTGGGTTTCAGGGATTCCTTGCATCCATCAAACAGCTCGAGTGCAAAAGTGGGGATGTAGCTCAGTGGTAGAGCGCATGTTTTGCATGTATGAGGTCCCGGGTTCAATCCCCGGCATCTCCAGGAGCCTCTGTTCCTTATCTTGGCTTTTTTCCAGAAGGCTAGCCTGCCATCATGCAGAAAGAAGAAGTTTGTCATGCAGTTGGGGTGAGAGCCCCACTTAAATAGTCAGACATTTGCTTTGGAAAAATCTTTGAACTAGGCATAGTTTGCGCATTTCAAGAAAATCGGAGAATTTTGCATTCCAAAAGAAGGAAATAAATGCCCTCTCTGAGGATCGAACTCAGGACCTTCAGATTATGAGACTGACGCGCTGCCTACTGCGCTAAGAAGGCTGTATATAGGCATCTGTACATAAGACCATGAAGATCATCCAGGTACAAGGCTGAAGGATTTTCCTGACTGACATTGTATACTGCAGAGTCGAATGGGGTGATGTGGCCGTCGGTTCAATGCAGGGTTTCCAATCATACAGTCAAATCTTGCAGAAGTGGGGATGTAGCTCAGTGGTAGAGCGCATGCTTTGCATGTATGAGGCCCCGGGTTCAATCCCCGGCATCTCCAGACTTTTGCCATGCTTACCTTGGATTTTGGGCAGAAAGCTAGGCTGGCATCATGATGAAGGAAGAGATATGTCCTCCAACCGGGAAGAGGACCCCGCTTAATCTGTCAGACGTTTGCCTTGAAAAATCCCATGAAATGGGGCTATCTCATTTTTGATGATTATAGATCAAAAGAATCCTACTTGTTGAAGACATCAAAGTGATGATTCATCTTGACAACCATAATGCTTTGATGATAGAAATCTGTCGCATCTCTCTTGATCATTGGTAAGGGTTCTTCTTCTAAACCAAAGACTCTTTACAGTAGCTTTTAGAAAAACGGAATATTTTGTTTATCTCAATCACCTTCAATCTACAGATTTTTCCGTTCTCTTTCCTTTTGAAAATGCATCCAAAATGCACGTTCTTGATGCTGGGTGCTTAGTAATGACTCCCATAACTTTCTGTCATTTCTTTCATGGTTCCGCGCAGCCATCCATTTGCCACCAATGCTGCCCAAGGTCTTTGTATCAAAGTTCCTTTCCTTTCTGTAAAATTGAAATTTGGAGCACCCCTGCTTATCCCCAAGCCAAGACAGAACATGAACTTTGGTCTGAAATCCTCCTTTGGGGTGATAAGACGTACCTTACAGTGTGCTCTAAGAACTGGTGACTTTGAGAGGGAGCTGCAGGTAATGTTAATGATTTTCATCGATCTGCTCCTGATCCCCACCCCCACAACCTTTCTTGAGCGAGAGATAATTACAGCGCTGAAAGATACTTCAGCCACTCCTTCGATAGCTCAGTTGGTAGAGCGGAGGACTGTAGCATAAAGTCAGACATCCTTAGGTCGCTGGTTCAAATCAGGCTCGAAGGATTTTGTGCTTCGATTTCCATATCTTTCACTTTTATTCAAACAATACCTTCCATTGATTATGATCGAGACTTTGCAGTCCCTGGGTTTCAGGGATTCCTTGCATCCATCAAACAGCTCGAGTGCAAAAGTGGGGATGTAGCTCAGTGGTAGAGCGCATGTTTTGCATGTATGAGGTCCCGGGTTCAATCCCCGGCATCTCCAGGAGCCTCTGTTCCTTATCTTGGCTTTTTTCCAGAAGGCTAGCCTGCCATCATGCAGAAAGAAGAAGTTTGTCATGCAGTTGGGGTGAGAGCCCCACTTAAATAGTCAGACATTTGCTTTGGAAAAATCTTTGAACTAGGCATAGTTTGCGCATTTCAAGAAAATCGGAGAATTTTGCATTCCAAAAGAAGGAAATAAATGCCCTCTCTGAGGATCGAACTCAGGACCTTCAGATTATGAGACTGACGCGCTGCCTACTGCGCTAAGAAGGCTGTATATAGGCATCTGTACATAAGACCATGAAGATCATCCAGGTACAAGGCTGAAGGATTTTCCTGACTGACATTGTATACTGCAGAGTCGAATGGGGTGATGTGGCCGTCGGTTCAATGCAGGGTTTCCAATCATACAGTCAAATCTTGCAGAAGTGGGGATGTAGCTCAGTGGTAGAGCGCATGCTTTGCATGTATGAGGCCCCGGGTTCAATCCCCGGCATCTCCAGACTTTTGCCATGCTTACCTTGGATTTTGGGCAGAAAGCTAGGCTGGCATCATGATGAAGGAAGAGATATGTCCTCCAACCGGGAAGAGGACCCCGCTTAATCTGTCAGACGTTTGCCTTGAAAAATCCCATGAAATGGGGCTATCTCATTTTTGATGATTATAGATCAAAAGAATCCTACTTGTTGAAGACATCAAAGTGATGATTCATCTTGACAACCATAATGCTTTGATGATAGAAATCTGTCGCATCTCTCTTGATCATTGGTAAGGGTTCTTCTTCTAAACCAAAGACTCTTTACAGTAGCTTTTAGAAAAACGGAATATTTTGTTTATCTCAATCACCTTCAATCTACAGATTTTTCCGTTCTCTTTCCTTTTGAAAATGCATCCAAAATGCACGTTCTTGATGCTGGGTGCTTAGTAATGACTCCCATAACTTTCTGTCATTTCTTTCATGGTTCCGCGCAGCCATCCATTTGCCACCAATGCTGCCCAAGGTCTTTGTATCAAAGTTCCTTTCCTTTCTGTAAAATTGAAATTTGGAGCACCCCTGCTTATCCCCAAGCCAAGACAGAACATGAACTTTGGTCTGAAATCCTCCTTTGGGGTGATAAGACGTACCTTACAGTGTGCTCTAAGAACTGGTGACTTTGAGAGGGAGCTGCAGGTAATGTTAATGATTTTCATCGATCTGCTCCTGATCCCCACCCCCACAACCTTTCTTGAGCGAGAGATAATTACAGCGCTGAAAGATACTTCAGCCACTCCTTCGATAGCTCAGTTGGTAGAGCGGAGGACTGTAGCATAAAGTCAGACATCCTTAGGTCGCTGGTTCAAATCAGGCTCGAAGGATTTTGTGCTTCGATTTCCATATCTTTCACTTTTATTCAAACAATACCTTCCATTGATTATGATCGAGACTTTGCAGTCCCTGGGTTTCAGGGATTCCTTGCATCCATCAAACAGCTCGAGTGCAAAAGTGGGGATGTAGCTCAGTGGTAGAGCGCATGTTTTGCATGTATGAGGTCCCGGGTTCAATCCCCGGCATCTCCAGGAGCCTCT
This sequence comes from Triturus cristatus, assembly GCF_964204655.1. Classification (NCBI taxonomy): domain Eukaryota; kingdom Metazoa; phylum Chordata; class Amphibia; order Caudata; family Salamandridae; genus Triturus; species Triturus cristatus. Next base: position 108,836,690 of record NC_140585.1, on the reverse strand, counting down.
GTTCCTTATCTTGGCTTTTTTCCAGAAGGCTAGCCTGCCAACATGCAGAAAGAAGAAGTTTGTCATGCAGTTGGGGTGAGAGCCCCACTTAAATAGTCAGACATTTGCTTTGGAAAAATCTTTGAACTAGGCATAGTTTACGCATTTCAAGAAAATCGGAGAATTTTGCATTCCAAAAGAAGGAAATAAATGCCCTCTCTGAGGATCGAACTCAGGACCTTCAGATTATGAGACTGACGCGCTGCCTACAGCGCTAAGAAGGCTGTATATAGGCATCTGTACATAAGACCATGAAGATCATCCAGGTACAAGGCTGAAGGATTTTCCTGACTGACATTGTATACTGCAGAGTCGAATGGGGTGATGTGGCCGTCGGTTCAATGCAGGGTTTCCAATCATACAGTCAAATCTTGCAGAAGTGGGGATGTAGCTCAGTGGTAGAGCGCATGCTTTGCATGTATGAGGCCCCGGGTTCAATCCCCGGCATCTCCAGACTTTTGCCATGCTTACCTTGGATTTTGGGCAGAAAGCTAGGCTGGCATCATGATGAAGGAAGAGATATGTCCTCCAACCGGGAAGAGGACCCCGCTTAATCTGTCAGACGTTTGCCTTGAAAAATCCCATGAAATGGGGCTATCTCATTTTTGATGATTATAGATCAAAAGAATCCTACTTGTTGAAGACATCAAAGTGATGATTCATCTTGACAACCATAATGCTTTGATGATAGAAATCTGTCGCATCTCTCTTGATCATTGGTAAGGGTTCTTCTTCTAAACCAAAGACTCTTTACAGTAGCTTTTAGAAAAACGGAATATTTTGTTTATCTCAATCACCTTCAATCTACAGATTTTTCCGTTCTCTTTCCTTTTGAAAATGCATCCAAAATGCACGTTCTTGATGCTGGGTGCTTAGTAATGACTCCCATAACTTTCTGTCATTTCTTTCATGGTTCCGCGCAGCCATCCATTTGCCACCAATGCTGCCCAAGGTCTTTGTATCAAAGTTCCTTTCCTTTCTGTAAAATTGAAATTTGGAGCACCCCTGCTTATCCCCAAGCCAAGACAGAACATGAACTTTGGTCTGAAATCCTCCTTTGGGGTGATAAGACGTACCTTACAGTGTGCTCTAAGAACTGGTGACTTTGAGAGGGAGCTGCAGGTAATGTTAATGATTTTCATCGATCTGCTCCTGATCCCCACCCCCACAACCTTTCTTGAGCGAGAGATAATTACAGCGCTGAAAGATACTTCAGCCACTCCTTCGATAGCTCAGTTGGTAGAGCGGAGGACTGTAGCATAAAGTCAGACATCCTTAGGTCGCTGGTTCAAATCAGGCTCGAAGGATTTTGTGCTTCGATTTCCATATCTTTCACTTTTATTCAAACAATACCTTCCATTGATTATGATCGAGACTTTGCAGTCCCTGGGTTTCAGGGATTCCTTGCATCCATCAAACAGCTCGAGTGCAAAAGTGGGGATGTAGCTCAGTGGTAGAGCGCATGTTTTGCATGTATGAGGTCCCGGGTTCAATCCCCGGCATCTCCAGGAGCCTCTGTTCCTTATCTTGGCTTTTTTCCAGAAGGCTAGCCTGCCATCATGCAGAAAGAAGAAGTTTGTCATGCAGTTGGGGTGAGAGCCCCACTTAAATAGTCAGACATTTGCTTTGGAAAAATCTTTGAACTAGGCATAGTTTGCGCATTTCAAGAAAATCGGAGAATTTTGCATTCCAAAAGAAGGAAATAAATGCCCTCTCTGAGGATCGAACTCAGGACCTTCAGATTATGAGACTGACGCGCTGCCTACTGCGCTAAGAAGGCTGTATATAGGCATCTGTACATAAGACCATGAAGATCATCCAGGTACAAGGCTGAAGGATTTTCCTGACTGACATTGTATACTGCAGAGTCGAATGGGGTGATGTGGCCGTCGGTTCAATGCAGGGTTTCCAATCATACAGTCAAATCTTGCAGAAGTGGGGATGTAGCTCAGTGGTAGAGCGCATGCTTTGCATGTATGAGGCCCCGGGTTCAATCCCCGGCATCTCCAGACTTTTGCCATGCTTACCTTGGATTTTGGGCAGAAAGCTAGGCTGGCATCATGATGAAGGAAGAGATATGTCCTCCAACCGGGAAGAGGACCCCGCTTAATCTGTCAGACGTTTGCCTTGAAAAATCCCATGAAATGGGGCTATCTCATTTTTGATGATTATAGATCAAAAGAATCCTACTTGTTGAAGACATCAAAGTGATGATTCATCTTGACAACCATAATGCTTTGATGATAGAAATCTGTCGCATCTCTCTTGATCATTGGTAAGGGTTCTTCTTCTAAACCAAAGACTCTTTACAGTAGCTTTTAGAAAAACGGAATATTTTGTTTATCTCAATCACCTTCAATCTACAGATTTTTCCGTTCTCTTTCCTTTTGAAAATGCATCCAAAATGCACGTTCTTGATGCTGGGTGCTTAGTAATGACTCCCATAACTTTCTGTCATTTCTTTCATGGTTCCGCGCAGCCATCCATTTGCCACCAATGCTGCCCAAGGTCTTTGTATCAAAGTTCCTTTCCTTTCTGTAAAATTGAAATTTGGAGCACCCCTGCTTATCCCCAAGCCAAGACAGAACATGAACTTTGGTCTGAAATCCTCCTTTGGGGTGATAAGACGTACCTTACAGTGTGCTCTAAGAACTGGTGACTTTGAGAGGGAGCTGCAGGTAATGTTAATGATTTTCATCGATCTGCTCCTGATCCCCACCCCCACAACCTTTCTTGAGCGAGAGATAATTACAGCGCTGAAAGATACTTCAGCCACTCCTTCGATAGCTCAGTTGGTAGAGCGGAGGACTGTAGCATAAAGTCAGACATCCTTAGGTCGCTGGTTCAAATCAGGCTCGAAGGATTTTGTGCTTCGATTTCCATATCTTTCACTTTTATTCAAACAATACCTTCCATTGATTATGATCGAGACTTTGCAGTCCCTGGGTTTCAGGGATTCCTTGCATCCATCAAACAGCTCGAGTGCAAAAGTGGGGATGTAGCTCAGTGGTAGAGCGCATGTTTTGCATGTATGAGGTCCCGGGTTCAATCCCCGGCATCTCCAGGAGCCTCTGTTCCTTATCTTGGCTTTTTTCCAGAAGGCTAGCCTGCCAACATGCAGAAAGAAGAAGTTTGTCATGCAGTTGGGGTGAGAGCCCCACTTAAATAGTCAGACATTTGCTTTGGAAAAATCTTTGAACTAGGCATAGTTTACGCATTTCAAGAAAATCGGAGAATTTTGCATTCCAAAAGAAGGAAATAAATGCCCTCTCTGAGGATCGAACTCAGGACCTTCAGATTATGAGACTGACGCGCTGCCTACAGCGCTAAGAAGGCTGTATATAGGCATCTGTACATAAGACCATGAAGATCATCCAGGTACAAGGCTGAAGGATTTTCCTGACTGACATTGTATACTGCAGAGTCGAATGGGGTGATGTGGCCGTCGGTTCAATGCAGGGTTTCCAATCATACAGTCAAATCTTGCAGAAGTGGGGATGTAGCTCAGTGGTAGAGCGCATGCTTTGCATGTATGAGGCCCCGGGTTCAATCCCCGGCATCTCCAGACTTTTGCCATGCTTACCTTGGATTTTGGGCAGAAAGCTAGGCTGGCATCATGATGAAGGAAGAGATATGTCCTCCAACCGGGAAGAGGACCCCGCTTAATCTGTCAGACGTTTGCCTTGAAAAATCCCATGAAATGGGGCTATCTCATTTTTGATGATTATAGATCAAAAGAATCCTACTTGTTGAAGACATCAAAGTGATGATTCATCTTGACAACCATAATGCTTTGATGATAGAAATCTGTCGCATCTCTCTTGATCATTGGTAAGGGTTCTTCTTCTAAACCAAAGACTCTTTACAGTAGCTTTTAGAAAAACTGAATATTTTGTTTATCTCAATCACCTTCAATCTACAGATTTTTCCGTTCTCTTTCCTTTTGAAAATGCATCCAAAATGCACGTTCTTGATGCTGGGTGCTTAGTAATGACTCCCATAACTTTCTGTCATTTCTTTCATGGTTCCGCGCAGCCATCCATTTGCCACCAATGCTGCCCAAGGTCTTTGTATCAAAGTTCCTTTCCTTTCTGTAAAATTGAAATTTGGAGCACCCCTGCTTATCCCCAAGCCAAGACAGAACATGAACTTTGGTCTGAAATCCTCCTTTGGGGTGATAAGACGTACCTTACAGTGTGCTCTAAGAACTGGTGACTTTGAGAGGGAGCTGCAGGTAATGTTAATGATTTTCATCGATCTGCTCCTGATCCCCACCCCCACAACCTTTCTTGAGCGAGAGATAATTACAGCGCTGAAAGATACTTCAGCCACTCCTTCGATAGCTCAGTTGGTAGAGCGGAGGACTGTAGCATAAAGTCAGACATCCTTAGGTCGCTGGTTCAAATCAGGCTCGAAGGATTTTGTGCTTCGATTTCCATATCTTTCACTTTTATTCAAACAATACCTTCCATTGATTATGATCGAGACTTTGCAGTCCCTGGGTTTCAGGGATTCCTTGCATCCATCAAACAGCTCGAGTGCAAAAGTGGGGATGTAGCTCAGTGGTAGAGCGCATGTTTTGCATGTATGAGGTCCCGGGTTCAATCCCCGGCATCTCCAGGAGCCTCTGTTCCTTATCTTGGCTTTTTTCCAGAAGGCTAGCCTGCCATCATGCAGAAAGAAGAAGTTTGTCATGCAGTTGGGGTGAGAGCCCCACTTAAATAGTCAGACATTTGCTTTGGAAAAATCTTTGAACTAGGCATAGTTTGCGCATTTCAAGAAAATCGGAGAATTTTGCATTCCAAAAGAAGGAAATAAATGCCCTCTCTGAGGATCGAACTCAGGACCTTCAGATTATGAGACTGACGCGCTGCCTACTGCGCTAAGAAGGCTGTATATAGGCATCTGTACATAAGACCATGAAGATCATCCAGGTACAAGGCTGAAGGATTTTCCTGACTGACATTGTATACTGCAGAGTCGAATGGGGTGATGTGGCCGTCGGTTCAATGCAGGGTTTCCAATCATACAGTCAAATCTTGCAGAAGTGGGGATGTAGCTCAGTGGTAGAGCGCATGCTTTGCATGTATGAGGCCCCGGGTTCAATCCCCGGCATCTCCAGACTTTTGCCATGCTTACCTTGGATTTTGGGCAGAAAGCTAGGCTGGCATCATGATGAAGGAAGAGATATGTCCTCCAACCGGGAAGAGGACCCCGCTTAATCTGTCAGACGTTTGCCTTGAAAAATCCCATGAAATGGGGCTATCTCATTTTTGATGATTATAGATCAAAAGAATCCTACTTGTTGAAGACATCAAAGTGATGATTCATCTTGACAACCATAATGCTTTGATGATAGAAATCTGTCGCATCTCTCTTGAATATTGGTAAGGGTTCTTCTTCTAAACCAAAGACTCTTTACAGTAGCTTTTAGAAAAACGGAATATTTTGTTTATCTCAATCACCTTCAATCTACAGATTTTTCCGTTCTCTTTCCTTTTGAAAATGCATCCAAAATGCACGTTCTTGATGCTGGGTGCTTAGTAATGACTCCCATAACTTTCTGTCATTTCTTTCATGGTTCCGCGCAGCCATCCATTTGCCACCAATGCTGCCCAAGGTCTTTGTATCAAAGTTCCTTTCCTTTCTGTAAAATTGAAATTTGGAGCACCCCTGCTTATCCCCAAGCCAAGACAGAACATGAACTTTGGTCTGAAATCCTCCTTTGGGGTGATAAGACGTACCTTACAGTGTGCTCTAAGAACTGGTGACTTTGAGAGGGAGCTGCAGGTAATGTTCATGATTTTCATCGATCTGCTCCTGATCCCCACCCCCACAACCTTTCTTGAGCGAGAGATAATTACAGCGCTGAAAGATACTTCAGCCACTCCTTTGATAGCTCAGTTGGTAGAGCGGAGGACTGTAGCATAAAGTCAGACATCCTTAGGTCGCTGGTTCAAATCTGGCTCGAAGGATTTTGTGCTTCGATTTCCATATCTTTCACTTTTATTCAAACAATACCTTCCATTGATTATGATCGAGACTTTGCAGTCCCTGGGTTTCAGGGACTCCTTGCATCCATCAAACAGCTCGAGTGCAAAAGTGGGGATGTAGCTCAGTGGTAGAGCGCATGCTTCGCATGTATGAGGTCCCGGGTTCAATCCCCGGCATCTCCAGGAGCCTCTGTTCCTTATCTTGGCTTTTTTCCAGAAGGCTAGCCTGCCATCATGCAGAAAGAAGAAGTTTGTCATGCAGTTGGGGTGAGAGCCCCACTTAAATAGTCAGACATTTGCTTTGGAAAAATCTTTGAACTAGGCATAGTTTGCGCATTTCAAGAAAATCGGAGAATTTTGCATTCCAAAAGAAGGAAATAAATGCCCTCTCTGAGGATCGAACTCAGGACCTTCAGATTATGAGACTGACGCGCTGCCTACTGCGCTAAGAAGGCTGTATATAGGCATCTGTACATAAGACCATGAAGATCATCCAGGTACAAGGCTGAAGTTTTTTCCTGACTGACATTGTATACTGCAGAGTCAAATGGGGTGATGTGGCCGTCGGTTCAATGCAGGGTTTCCAATCATACAGTCAAATTTTGCAGAAGTGGGGATGTAGCTCAGTGGTAGAGCGCATGCTTTGCATGTATCAGGCCCCGGGTTCAATCCCCGGCATCTCCAGACTTTTGCCATGCTTACCTTGGATTTTGGGCAGAAAGCTAGGCTGGCATCATGATGAAGGAAGAGATATGTCCTCCAACAGGGATGAGGACCCTGCTTAATCTGTCAGACGTTTGCCTTGAAAAATCCCATGAAATGGGGCTATCTCATTTTTGATGATTATAGATCAAAAGAATCCTACTTGTTGAAGACATCAAAGTGATGATTCATCTTGACAACCATAATGCTTTGATGATAGAAATCTGTCGCATCTCTCTTGATCATTGGTAAGGGTTCTTCTTCTAAACCAAAGACTCTTTACAGTAGCTTTTAGAAAAACTGAATATTTTGTTTATCTCAATCACCTTCAATCTACAGATTTTTCCGTTCTCTTTCCTTTTGAAAATGCATCCAAAATGCACGTTCTTGATGCTGGGTGCTTAGTAATGACTCCCATAACTTTCTGTCATTTCTTTCATGGTTCCGCGCAGCCATCCATTTGCCACCAATGCTGCCCAAGGTCTTTGTATCAAAGTTCCTTTCCTTTCTGTAAAATTGAAATTTGGAGCACCCCTGCTTATCCCCAAGCCAAGACAGAACATGAACTTTGGTCTGAAATCCTCCTTTGGGGTGATAAGACGTACCTTACAGTGTGCTCTAAGAACTGGTGACTTTGAGAGGGAGCTGCAGGTAATGTTAATGATTTTCATCGATCTGCTCCTGATCCCCACCCCCACAACCTTTCTTGAGCGAGAGATAATTACAGCGCTGAAAGATACTTCAGCCACTCCTTCGATAGCTCAGTTGGTAGAGCGGAGGACTGTAGCATAAAGTCAGACATCCTTAGGTCGCTGGTTCAAATCAGGCTCGAAGGATTTTGTGCTTCGATTTCCATATCTTTCACTTTTATTCAAACAATACCTTCCATTGATTATGATCGAGACTTTGCAGTCCCTGGGTTTCAGGGATTCCTTGCATCCATCAAACAGCTCGAGTGCAAAAGTGGGGATGTAGCTCAGTGGTAGAGCGCATGTTTTGCATGTATGAGGTCCCGGGTTCAATCCCCGGCATCTCCAGGAGCCTCTGTTCCTTATCTTGGCTTTTTTCCAGAAGGCTAGCCTGCCATCATGCAGAAAGAAGAAGTTTGTCATGCAGTTGGGGTGAGAGCCCCACTTAAATAGTCAGACATTTGCTTTGGAAAAATCTTTGAACTAGGCATAGTTTGCGCATTTCAAGAAAATCGGAGAATTTTGCATTCCAAAAGAAGGAAATAAATGCCCTCTCTGAGGATCGAACTCAGGACCTTCAGATTATGAGACTGACGCGCTGCCTACTGCGCTAAGAAGGCTGTATATAGGCATCTGTACATAAGACCATGAAGATCATCCAGGTACAAGGCTGAAGGATTTTCCTGACTGACATTGTATACTGCAGAGTCGAATGGGGTGATGTGGCCGTCGGTTCAATGCAGGGTTTCCAATCATACAGTCAAATCTTGCAGAAGTGGGGATGTAGCTCAGTGGTAGAGCGCATGCTTTGCATGTATGAGGCCCCGGGTTCAATCCCCGGCATCTCCAGACTTTTGCCATGCTTACCTTGGATTTTGGGCAGAAAGCTAGGCTGGCATCATGATGAAGGAAGAGATATGTCCTCCAACCGGGAAGAGGACCCCGCTTAATCTGTCAGACGTTTGCCTTGAAAAATCCCATGAAATGGGGCTATCTCATTTTTGATGATTATAGATCAAAAGAATCCTACTTGTTGAAGACATCAAAGTGATGATTCATCTTGACAACCATAATGCTTTGATGATAGAAATCTGTCGCATCTCTCTTGATCATTGGTAAGGGTTCTTCTTCTAAACCAAAGACTCTTTACAGTAGCTTTTAGAAAAACGGAATATTTTGTTTATCTCAATCACCTTCAATCTACAGATTTTTCCGTTCTCTTTCCTTTTGAAAATGCATCCAAAATGCACGTTCTTGATGCTGGGTGCTTAGTAATGACTCCCATAACTTTCTGTCATTTCTTTCATGGTTCCGCGCAGCCATCCATTTGCCACCAATGCTGCCCAAGGTCTTTGTATCAAAGTTCCTTTCCTTTCTGTAAAATTGAAATTTGGAGCACCCCTGCTTATCCCCAAGCCAAGACAGAACATGAACTTTGGTCTGAAATCCTCCTTTGGGGTGATAAGACGTACCTTACAGTGTGCTCTAAGAACTGGTGACTTTGAGAGGGAGCTGCAGGTAATGTTAATGATTTTCATCGATCTGCTCCTGATCCCCACCCCCACAACCTTTCTTGAGCGAGAGATAATTACAGCGCTGAAAGATACTTCAGCCACTCCTTCGATAGCTCAGTTGGTAGAGCGGAGGACTGTAGCATAAAGTCAGACATCCTTAGGTCGCTGGTTCAAATCAGGCTCGAAGGATTTTGTGCTTCGATTTCCATATCTTTCACTTTTATTCAAACAATACCTTCCATTGATTATGATCGAGACTTTGCAGTCCCTGGGTTTCAGGGATTCCTTGCATCCATCAAACAGCTCAAGTGCAAAAGTGGGGATGTAGCTCAGTGGTAGAGCGCATGTTTTGCATGTATGAGGTCCCGGGTTCAATCCCCGGCATCTCCAGGAGCCTCTGTTCCTTATCTTGGCTTTTTTCCAGAAGGCTAGCCTGCCATCATGCAGAAAGAAGAAGTTTGTCATGCAGTTGGGGTGAGAGCCCCACTTAAATAGTCAGACATTTGCTTTGGAAAAATCTTTGAACTAGGCATAGTTTGCGCATTTCAAGAAAATCGGAGAATTTTGCATTCCAAAAGAAGGAAATAAATGCCCTCTCTGAGGATCGAACTCAGGACCTTCAGATTATGAGACTGACGCGCTGCCTACTGCGCTAAGAAGGCTGTATATAGGCATCTGTACATAAGACCATGAAGATCATCCAGGTACAAGGCTGAAGGATTTTCCTGACTGACATTGTATACTGCAGAGTCGAATGGGGTGATGTGGCCGTCGGTTCAATGCAGGGTTTCCAATCATACAGTCAAATCTTGCAGAAGTGGGGATGTAGCTCAGTGGTAGAGCGCATGCTTTGCATGTATGAGGCCCCGGGTTCAATCCCCGGCATCTCCAGACTTTTGCCATGCTTACCTTGGATTTTGGGCAGAAAGCTAGGCTGGCATCATGATGAAGGAAGAGATATGTCCTCCAACCGGGAAGAGGACCCCGCTTAATCTGTCAGACGTTTGCCTTGAAAAATCCCATGAAATGGGGCTATCTCATTTTTGATGATTATAGATCAAAAGAATCCTACTTGTTGAAGACATCAAAGTGATGATTCATCTTGACAACCATAATGCTTTGATGATAGAAATCTGTCGCATCTCTCTTGATCATTGGTAAGGGTTCTTCTTCTAAACCAAAGACTCTTTACAGTAGCTTTTAGAAAAACTGAATATTTTGTTTATCTCAATCACCTTCAATCTACAGATTTTTCCGTTCTCTTTCCTTTTGAAAATGCATCCAAAATGCACGTTCTTGATGCTGGGTGCTTAGTAATGACTCCCATAACTTTCTGTCATTTCTTTCATGGTTCCGCGCAGCCATCCATTTGCCACCAATGCTGCCCAAGGTCTTTGTATCAAAGTTCCTTTCCTTTCTGTAAAATTGAAATTTGGAGCACCCCTGCTTATCCCCAAGCCAAGACAGAACATGAACTTTGGTCTGAAATCCTCCTTTGGGGTGATAAGACGTACCTTACAGTGTGCTCTAAGAACTGGTGACTTTGAGAGGGAGCTGCAGGTAATGTTAATGATTTTCATCGATCTGCTCCTGATCCCCACCCCCACAACCTTTCTTGAGCGAGAGATAATTACAGCGCTGAAAGATACTTCAGCCACTCCTTCGATAGCTCAGTTGGTAGAGCGGAGGACTGTAGCATAAAGTCAGACATCCTTAGGTCGCTGGTTCAAATCAGGCTCGAAGGATTTTGTGCTTCGATTTCCATATCTTTCACTTTTATTCAAACAATACCTTCCATTGATTATGATCGAGACTTTGCAGTCCCTGGGTTTCAGGGATTCCTTGCATCCATCAAACAGCTCGAGTGCAAAAGTGGGGATGTAGCTCAGTGGTAGAGCGCATGTTTTGCATGTATGAGGTCCCGGGTTCAATCCCCGGCATCTCCAGGAGCCTCTGTTCCTTATCTTGGCTTTTTTCCAGAAGGCTAGCCTGCCATCATGCAGAAAGAAGAAGTTTGTCATGCAGTTGGGGTGAGAGCCCCACTTAAATAGTCAGACATTTGCTTTGGAAAAATCTTTGAACTAGGCATAGTTTGCGCATTTCAAGAAAATCGGAGAATTTTGCATTCCAAAAGAAGGAAATAAATGCCCTCTCTGAGGATCGAACTCAGGACCTTCAGATTATGAGACTGACGCGCTGCCTACTGCGCTAAGAAGGCTGTATATAGGCATCTGTACATAAGACCATGAAGATCATCCAGGTACAAGGCTGAAGGATTTTCCTGACTGACATTGTATACTGCAGAGTCGAATGGGGTGATGTGGCCGTCGGTTCAATGCAGGGTTTCCAATCATACAGTCAAATCTTGCAGAAGTGGGGATGTAGCTCAGTGGTAGAGCGCATGCTTTGCATGTATGAGGCCCCGGGTTCAATCCCCGGCATCTCCAGACTTTTGCCATGCTTACCTTGGATTTTGGGCAGAAAGCTAGGCTGGCATCATGATGAAGGAAGAGATATGTCCTCCAACCGGGAAGAGGACCCCGCTTAATCTGTCAGACGTTTGCCTTGAAAAATCCCATGAAATGGGGCTATCTCATTTTTGATGATTATAGATCAAAAGAATCCTACTTGTTGAAGACATCAAAGTGATGATTCATCTTGACAACCATAATGCTTTGATGATAGAAATCTGTCGCATCTCTCTTGATCATTGGTAAGGGTTCTTCTTCTAAACCAAAGACTCTTTACAGTAGCTTTTAGAAAAACGGAATATTTTGTTTATCTCAATCACCTTCAATCTACAGATTTTTCCGTTCTCTTTCCTTTTGAAAATGCATCCAAAATGCACGTTCTTGATGCTGGGTGCTTAGTAATGACTCCCATAACTTTCTGTCATTTCTTTCATGGTTCCGCGCAGCCATCCATTTGCCACCAATGCTGCCCAAGGTCTTTGTATCAAAGTTCCTTTCCTTTCTGTAAAATTGAAATTTGGAGCACCCCTGCTTATCCCCAAGCCAAGACAGAACATGAACTTTGGTCTGAAATCCTCCTTTGGGGTGATAAGACGTACCTTACAGTGTGCTCTAAGAACTGGTGACTTTGAGAGGGAGCTGCAGGTAATGTTAATGATTTTCATCGATCTGCTCCTGATCCCCACCCCCACAACCTTTCTTGAGCGAGAGATAATTACAGCGCTGAAAGATACTTCAGCCACTCCTTCGATAGCTCAGTTGGTAGAGCGGAGGACTGTAGCATAAAGTCAGACATCCTTAGGTCGCTGGTTCAAATCAGGCTCGAAGGATTTTGTGCTTCGATTTCCATATCTTTCACTTTTATTCAAACAATACCTTCCATTGATTATGATCGAGACTTTGCAGTCCCTGGGTTTCAGGGATTCCTTGCATCCATCAAACAGCTCGAGTGCAAAAGTGGGGATGTAGCTCAGTGGTAGAGCGCATGTTTTGCATGTATGAGGTCCCGGGTTCAATCCCCGGCATCTCCAGGAGCCTCTGTTCCTTATCTTGGCTTTTTTCCAGAAGGCTAGCCTGCCATCATGCAGAAAGAAGAAGTTTGTCATGCAGTTGGGGTGAGAGCCCCACTTAAATAGTCAGACATTTGCTTTGGAAAAATCTTTGAACTAGGCATAGTTTGCGCATTTCAAGAAAATCGGAGAATTTTGCATTCCAAAAGAAGGAAATAAATGCCCTCTCTGAGGATCGAACTCAGGACCTTCAGATTATGAGACTGACGCGCTGCCTACTGCGCTAAGAAGGCTGTATATAGGCATCTGTACATAAGACCATGAAGATCATCCAGGTACAAGGCTGAAGGATTTTCCTGACTGACATTGTATACTGCAGAGTCGAATGGGGTGATGTGGCCGTCGGTTCAATGCAGGGTTTCCAATCATACAGTCAAATCTTGCAGAAGTGGGGATGTAGCTCAGTGGTAGAGCGCATGCTTTGCATGTATGAGGCCCCGGGTTCAATCCCCGGCATCTCCAGACTTTTGCCATGCTTACCTTGGATTTTGGGCAGAAAGCTAGGCTGGCATCATGATGAAGGAAGAGATATGTCCTCCAACCGGGATGAGGACCCCGCTTAATCTGTCAGACGTTTGCCTTGAAAAATCCCATGAAATGGGGCTATCTCATTTTTGATGATTATAGATCAAAAGAATCCTACTTGTTGAAGACATCAAAGTGATGATTCATCTTGACAACCATAATGCTTTGATGATAGAAATCTGTCGCATCTCTCTTGATCATTGGTAAGGGTTCTTCTTCTAAACCAAAGACTCTTTACAGTAGCTTTTAGAAAAACGGAATATTTTGTTTATCTCAATCACCTTCAATCTACAGATTTTTCCGTTCTCTTTCCTTTTGAAAATGCATCCAAAATGCACGTTCTTGATGCTGGGTGCTTAGTAATGACTCCCATAACTTTCTGTCATTTCTTTCATGGTTCCGCGCAGCCATCCATTTGCCACCAATGCTGCCCAAGGTCTTTGTATCAAAGTTCCTTTCCTTTCTGTAAAATTGAAATTTGGAGCACCCCTGCTTATCCCCAAGCCAAGACAGAACATGAACTTTGGTCTGAAATCCTCCTTTGGGGTGATAAGACGTACCTTACAGTGTGCTCTAAGAACTGGTGACTTTGAGAGGGAGCTGCAGGTAATGTTCATGATTTTCATCGATCTGCTCCTGATCCCCACCCCCACAACCTTTCTTGAGCGAGAGATAATTACAGCGCTGAAAGATACTTCAGCCACTCCTTCGATAGCTCAGTTGGTAGAGCGGAGGACTGTAGCATAAAGTCAGACATCCTTAGGTCGCTGGTTCAAATCTGGCTCGAAGGATTTTGTGCTTCGATTTCCATATCTTTCACTTTTATTCAAACAATACCTTCCATTGATTATGATCGAGACTTTGCAGTCCCTGGGTTTCAGGGACTCCTTGCATCCATCAAACAGCTCGAGTGCAAAAGTGGGGATGTAGCTCAGTGGTAGAGCGCATGCTTCGCATGTATGAGGTCCCGGGTTCAATCCCCGGCATCTCCAGGAGCCTCTGTTCCTTATCTTGGCTTTTTTCCAGAAGGCTAGCCTGCCATCATGCAGAAAGAAGAAGTTTGTCATGCAGTTGGGGTGAGAGCCCCACTTAAATAGTCAGACATTTGCTTTGGAAAAATCTTTGAACTAGGCATAGTTTGCGCATTTCAAGAAAATCGGAGAATTTTGCATTCCAAAAGAAGGAAATAAATGCCCTCTCTGAGGATCGAACTCAGGACCTTCAGATTATGAGACTGACGCGCTGCCTACTGCGCTAAGAAGGCTGTATATAGGCATCTGTACATAAGACCATGAAGATCATCCAGGTACAAGGCTGAAGTTTTTTCCTGACTGACATTGTATACTGCAGAGTCAAATGGGGTGATGTGGCCGTCGGTTCAATGCAGGGTTTCCAATCATACAGTCAAATTTTGCAGAAGTGGGGATGTAGCTCAGTGGTAGAGCGCATGCTTTGCATGTATCAGGCCCCGGGTTCAATCCCCGGCATCTCCAGACTTTTGCCATGCTTACCTTGGATTTTGGGCAGAAAGCTAGGCTGGCATCATGATGAAGGAAGAGGTATGTCCTCCAACAGGGATGAGGACCCTGCTTAATCTGTCAGACGTTTGCCTTGAAAAATCCCATGAAATGGGGCTATCTCATTTTTGATGATTATAGATCAAAAGAATCCTACTTGTTGAAGACATCAAAGTGATGATTCATCTTGACAACCATAATGCTTTGATGATAGAAATCTGTCGCATCTCTCTTGATCATTGGTAAGGGTTCTTCTTCTAAACCAAAGACTCTTTACAGTAGCTTTTAGAAAAACTGAATATTTTGTTTATCTCAATCACCTTCAATCTACAGATTTTTCCGTTCTCTTTCCTTTTGAAAATGCATCCAAAATGCACGTTCTTGATGCTGGGTGCTTAGTAATGACTCCCATAACTTTCTGTCATTTCTTTCATGGTTCCGCGCAGCCATCCATTTGCCACCAATGCTGCCCAAGGTCTTTGTATCAAAGTTCCTTTCCTTTCTGTAAAATTGAAATTTGGAGCACCCCTGCTTATCCCCAAGCCAAGACAGAACATGAACTTTGGTCTGAAATCCTCCTTTGGGGTGATAAGACGTACCTTACAGTGTGCTCTAAGAACTGGTGACTTTGAGAGGGAGCTGCAGGTAATGTTAATGATTTTCATCGATCTGCTCCTGATCCCCACCCCCACAACCTTTCTTGAGCGAGAGATAATTACAGCGCTGAAAGATACTTCAGCCACTCCTTCGATAGCTCAGTTGGTAGAGCGGAGGACTGTAGCATAAAGTCAGACATCCTTAGGTCGCTGGTTCAAATCAGGCTCGAAGGATTTTGTGCTTCGATTTCCATATCTTTCACTTTTATTCAAACAATACCTTCCATTGATTATGATCGAACTTTGCAGTCCCTGGGTTTCAGGGATTCCTTGCATCCATCAAACAGCTCGAGTGCAAAAGTGGGGATGTAGCTCAGTGGTAGAGCGCATGTTTTGCATGTATGAGGTCCCGGGTTCAATCCCCGGCATCTCCAGGAGCCTCTGTTCCTTATCTTGGCTTTTTTCCAGAAGGCTAGCCTGCCATCATACAGAAAGAAGAAGTTTGTCATGCAGTTGGGGTGAGAGCCCCACTTAAATAGTCAGACATTTGCTTTGGAAAAATCTTTGAACTAGGCATAGTTTGCGCATTTCAAGAAAATCGGAGAATTTTGCATTCCAAAAGAAGGAAATAAATGCCCTCTCTGAGGATCGAACTCAGGACCTTCAGATTATGAGACTGACGCGCTGCCTACTGCGCTAAGAAGGCTGTATATAGGCATATGTACATAAGACCATGAAGATCATCCAGGTACAAGGCTGAAGGATTTTCCTGACTGACATTGTATACTGCAGAGTCGAATGGGGTGATGTGGCCGTCGGTTCAATGCAGGGTTTCCAATCATACAGTCAAATCTTGCAGAAGTGGGGATGTAGCTCAGTGGTAGAGCGCATGCTTTGCATGTATGAGGCCCCGGGTTCAATCCCCGGCATCTCCAGACTTTTGCCATGCTTACCTTGGATTTTGGGCAGAAAGCTAGGCTGGCATCATGATGAAGGAAGAGATATGTCCTCCAACCGGGATGAGGACCCCGCTTAATCTGTCAGACGTTTGCCTTGAAAAATCCCATGAAATGGGGCTATCTCATTTTTGATGATTATAGATCAAAAGAATCCTACTTGTTGAAGACATCAAAGTGATGATTCATCTTGACAACCATAATGCTTTGATGATAGAAATCTGTCGCATCTCTCTTGATCATTGGTAAGGGTTCTTCTTCTAAACCAAAGACTCTTTACAGTAGCTTTTAGAAAAACGGAATATTTTGTTTATCTCAATCACCTTCAATCTACAGATTTTTCCGTTCTCTTTCCTTTTGAAAATGCATCCAAAATGCACGTTCTTGATGCTGGGTGCTTAGTAATGACTCCCATAACTTTCTGTCATTTCTTTCATGGTTCCGCGCAGCCATCCATTTGCCACCAATGCTGCCCAAGGTCTTTGTATCAAAGTTCCTTTCCTTTCTGTAAAATTGAAATTTGGAGCACCCCTGCTTATCCCCAAGCCAAGACAGAACATGAACTTTGGTCTGAAATCCTCCTTTGGGGTGATAAGACGTACCTTACAGTGTGCTCTAAGAACTGGTGACTTTGAGAGGGAGCTGCAGGTAATGTTCATGATTTTCATCGATCTGCTCCTGATCCCCACCCCCACAACCTTTCTTGAGCGAGAGATAATTACAGCGCTGAAAGATACTTCAGCCACTCCTTCGATAGCTCAGTTGGTAGAGCGGAGGACTGTAGCATAAAGTCAGACATCCTTAGGTCGCTGGTTCAAATCTGGCTCGAAGGATTTTGTGCTTCGATTTCCATATCTTTCACTTTTATTCAAACAATACCTTCCATTGATTATGATCGAGACTTTGCAGTCCCTGGGTTTCAGGGACTCCTTGCATCCATCAAACAGCTCGAGTGCAAAAGTGGGGATGTAGCTCAGTGGTAGAGCGCATGCTTCGCATGTATGAGGTCCCGGGTTCAATCCCCGGCATCTCCAGGAGCCTCTGTTCCTTATCTTGGCTTTTTTCCAGAAGGCTAGCCTGCCATCATGCAGAAAGAAGAAGTTTGTCATGCAGTTGGGGTGAGAGCCCCACTTAAATAGTCAGACATTTGCTTTGGAAAAATCTTTGAACTAGGCATAGTTTGCGCATTTCAAGAAAATCGGAGAATTTTGCATTCCAAAAGAAGGAAATAAATGCCCTCTCTGAGGATCGAACTCAGGACCTTCAGATTATGAGACTGACGCGCTGCCTACTGCGCTAAGAAGGCTGTATATAGGCATCTGTACATAAGACCATGAAGATCATCCAGGTACAAGGCTGAAGTTTTTTCCTGACTGACATTGTATACTGCAGAGTCAAATGGGGTGATGTGGCCGTCGGTTCAATGCAGGGTTTCCAATCATACAGTCAAATTTTGCAGAAGTGGGGATGTAGCTCAGTGGTAGAGCGCATGCTTTGCATGTATCAGGCCCCGGGTTCAATCCCCGGCATCTCCAGACTTTTGCCATGCTTACCTTGGATTTTGGGCAGAAAGCTAGGCTGGCATCATGATGAAGGAAGAGGTATGTCCTCCAACAGGGATGAGGACCCTGCTTAATCTGTCAGACGTTTGCCTTGAAAAATCCCATGAAATGGGGCTATCTCATTTTTGATGATTATAGATCAAAAGAATCCTACTTGTTGAAGACATCAAAGTGATGATTCATCTTGACAACCATAATGCTTTGATGATAGAAATCTGTCGCATCTCTCTTGATCATTGGTAAGGGTTCTTCTTCTAAACCAAAGACTCTTTACAGTAGCTTTTAGAAAAACTGAATATTTTGTTTATCTCAATCACCTTCAATCTACAGATTTTTCCGTTCTCTTTCCTTTTGAAAATGCATCCAAAATGCACGTTCTTGATGCTGGGTGCTTAGTAATGACTCCCATAACTTTCTGTCATTTCTTTCATGGTTCCGCGCAGCCATCCATTTGCCACCAATGCTGCCCAAGGTCTTTGTATCAAAGTTCCTTTCCTTTCTGTAAAATTGAAATTTGGAGCACCCCTGCTTATCCCCAAGCCAAGACAGAACATGAACTTTGGTCTGAAATCCTCCTTTGGGGTGATAAGACGTACCTTACAGTGTGCTCTAAGAACTGGTGACTTTGAGAGGGAGCTGCAGGTAATGTTAATGATTTTCATCGATCTGCTCCTGATCCCCACCCCCACAACCTTTCTTGAGCGAGAGATAATTACAGCGCTGAAAGATACTTCAGCCACTCCTTCGATAGCTCAGTTGGTAGAGCGGAGGACTGTAGCATAAAGTCAGACATCCTTAGGTCGCTGGTTCAAATCAGGCTCGAAGGATTTTGTGCTTCGATTTCCATATCTTTCACTTTTATTCAAACAATACCTTCCATTGATTATGATCGAGACTTTGCAGTCCCTGGGTTTCAGGGATTCCTTGCATCCATCAAACAGCTCGAGTGCAAAAGTGGGGATGTAGCTCAGTGGTAGAGCGCATGTTTTGCATGTATGAGGTCCCGGGTTCAATCCCCGGCATCTCCAGGAGCCTCTGTTCCTTATCTTGGCTTTTTTCCAGAAGGCTAGCCTGCCATCATGCAGAAAGAAGAAGTTTGTCATGCAGTTGGGGTGAGAGCCCCACTTAAATAGTCAGACATTTGCTTTGGAAAAATCTTTGAACTAGGCATAGTTTGCGCATTTCAAGAAAATCGGAGAATTTTGCATTCCAAAAGAAGGAAATAAATGCCCTCTCTGAGGATCGAACTCAGGACCTTCAGATTATGAGACTGACGCGCTGCCTACTGCGCTAAGAAGGCTGTATATAGGCATCTGTACATAAGACCATGAAGATCATCCAGGTACAAGGCTGAAGGATTTTCCTGACTGACATTGTATACTGCAGAGTCGAATGGGGTGATGTGGCCGTCGGTTCAATGCAGGGTTTCCAATCATACAGTCAAATCTTGCAGAAGTGGGGATGTAGCTCAGTGGTAGAGCGCATGCTTTGCATGTATGAGGCCCCGGGTTCAATCCCCGGCATCTCCCGACTTTTGCCATGCTTACCTTGGATTTTGGGCAGAAAGCTAGGCTGGCATCATGATGAAGGAAGAGATATGTCCTCCAACCGGGATGAGGACCCCGCTTAATCTGTCAGACGTTTGCCTTGAAAAATCCCATGAAATGGGGCTATCTCATTTTTGATGATTATAGATCAAAAGAATCCTACTTGTTGAAGACATCAAAGTGATGATTCATCTTGACAACCATAATGCTTTGATGATAGAAATCTGTCGCATCTCTCTTGATCATTGGTAAGGGTTCTTCTTCTAAACCAAAGACTCTTTACAGTAGCTTTTAGAAAAACGGAATATTTTGTTTATCTCAATCACCTTCAATCTACAGATTTTTCCGTTCTCTTTCCTTTTGAAAATGCATCCAAAATGCACGTTCTTGATGCTGGGTGCTTAGTAATGACTCCCATAACTTTCTGTCATTTCTTTCATGGTTCCGCGCAGCCATCCATTTGCCACCAATGCTGCCCAAGGTCTTTGTATCAAAGTTCCTTTCCTTTCTGTAAAATTGAAATTTGGAGCACCCCTGCTTATCCCCAAGCCAAGACAGAACATGAACTTTGGTCTGAAATCCTCCTTTGGGGTGATAAGACGTACCTTACAGTGTGCTCTAAGAACTGGTGACTTTGAGAGGGAGCTGCAGGTAATGTTCATGATTTTCATCGATCTGCTCCTGATCCCCACCCCCACAACCTTTCTTGAGCGAGAGATAATTACAGCGCTGAAAGATACTTCAGCCACTCCTTCGATAGCTCAGTTGGTAGAGCGGAGGACTGTAGCATAAAGTCAGACATCCTTAGGTCGCTGGTTCAAATCTGGCTCGAAGGATTTTGTGCTTCGATTTCCATATCTTTCACTTTTATTCAAACAATACCTTCCATTGATTATGATCGAGACTTTGCAGTCCCTGGGTTTCAGGGACTCCTTGCATCCATCAAACAGCTCGAGTGCGAAAGTGGGGATGTAGCTCAGTGGTAGAGCGCATGCTTCGCATGTATGAGGTCCCGGGTTCAATCCCCGGCATCTCCAGGAGCCTCTGTTCCTTATCTTGGCTTTTTTCCAGAAGGCTAGCCTGCCATCATGCAGAAAGAAGAAGTTTGTCATGCAGTTGGGGTGAGAGCCCCACTTAAATAGTCAGACATTTGCTTTGGAAAAATCTTTGAACTAGGCATAGTTTGCGCATTTCAAGAAAATCGGAGAATTTTGCATTCCAAAAGAAGGAAATAAATGCCCTCTCTGAGGATCGAACTCAGGACCTTCAGATTATGAGACTGACGCGCTGCCTACTGCGCTAAGAAGGCTGTATATAGGCATCTGTACATAAGACCATGAAGATCATCCAGGTACAAGGCTGAAGTTTTTTCCTGACTGACATTGTATACTGCAGAGTCAAATGGGGTGATGTGGCCGTCGGTTCAATGCAGGGTTTCCAATCATACAGTCAAATTTTGCAGAAGTGGGGATGTAGCTCAGTGGTAGAGCGCATGCTTTGCATGTATCAGGCCCCGGGTTCAATCCCCGGCATCTCCAGACTTTTGCCATGCTTACCTTGGATTTTGGGCAGAAAGCTAGGCTGGCATCATGATGAAGGAAGAGATATGTCCTCCAACAGGGATGAGGACCCTGCTTAATCTGTCAGACGTTTGCCTTGAAAAATCCCATGAAATGGGGCTATCTCATTTTTGATGATTATAGATCAAAAGAATCCTACTTGTTGAAGACATCAAAGTGATGATTCATCTTGACAACCATAATGCTTTGATGATAGAAATCTGTCGCATCTCTCTTGATCATTGGTAAGGGTTCTTCTTCTAAACCAAAGACTCTTTACAGTAGCTTTTAGAAAAACGGAATATTTTGTTTATCTCAATCACCTTCAATCTACAGATTTTTCCGTTCTCTTTCCTTTTGAAAATGCATCCAAAATGCACGTTCTTGATGCTGGGTGCTTAGTAATGACTCCCATAACTTTCTGTCATTTCTTTCATGGTTCCGCGCAGCCATCCATTTGCCACCAATGCTGCCCAAGGTCTTTGTATCAAAGTTCCTTTCCTTTCTGTAAAATTGAAATTTGGAGCACCCCTGCTTATCCCCAAGCCAAGACAGAACATGAACTTTGGTCTGAAATCCTCCTTTGGGGTGATAAGACGTACCTTACAGTGTGCTCTAAGAACTGGTGACTTTGAGAGGGAGCTGCAGGTAATGTTCATGATTTTCATCGATCTGCTCCTGATCCCCACCCCCACAACCTTTCTTGAGCGAGAGATAATTACAGCGCTGAAAGATACTTCAGCCACTCCTTCGATAGCTCAGTTGGTAGAGCGGAGGACTGTAGCATAAAGTCAGACATCCTTAGGTCGCTGGTTCAAATCTGGCTCGAAGGATTTTGTGCTTCGATTTCCATATCTTTCACTTTTATTCAAACAATACCTTCCATTGATTATGATCGAGACTTTGCAGTCCCTGGGTTTCAGGGACTCCTTGCATCCATCAAACAGCTCGAGTGCGAAAGTGGGGATGTAGCTCAGTGGTAGAGCGCATGCTTCGCATGTATGAGGTCCCGGGTTCAATCCCCGGCATCTCCAGGAGCCTCTGTTCCTTATCTTGGCTTTTTTCCAGAAGGCTAGCCTGCCATCATGCAGAAAGAAGAAGTTTGTCATGCAGTTGGGGTGAGAGCCCCACTTAAATAGTCAGACATTTGCTTTGGAAAAATCTTTGAACTAGGCATAGTTTGCGCATTTCAAGAAAATCGGAGAATTTTGCATTCCAAAAGAAGGAAATAAATGCCCTCTCTGAGGATCGAACTCAGGACCTTCAGATTATGAGACTGACGCGCTGCCTACTGCGCTAAGAAGGCTGTATATAGGCATCTGTACATAAGACCATGAAGATCATCCAGGTACAAGGCTGAAGTTTTTTCCTGACTGACATTGTATACTGCAGAGTCAAATGGGGTGATGTGGCCGTCGGTTCAATGCAGGGTTTCCAATCATACAGTCAAATTTTGCAGAAGTGGGGATGTAGCTCAGTGGTAGAGCGCATGCTTTGCATGTATCAGGCCCCGGGTTCAATCCCCGGCATCTCCAGACTTTTGCCATGCTTACCTTGGATTTTGGGCAGAAAGCTAGGCTGGCATCATGATGAAGGAAGAGATATGTCCTCCAACCGGGATGAGGACCCCGCTTAATCTGTCAGACGTTTGCCTTGAAAAATCCCATGAAATGGGGCTATCTCATTTTTGATGATTATAGATCAAAAGAATCCTACTTGTTGAAGACATCAAAGTGATGATTCATCTTGACAACCATAATGCTTTGATGATAGAAATCTGTCGCATCTCTCTTGATCATTGGTAAGGGTTCTTCTTCTAAACCAAAGACTCTTTACAGTAGCTTTTAGAAAAACGGAATATTTTGTTTATCTCAATCACCTTCAATCTACAGATTTTTCCGTTCTCTTTCCTTTTGAAAATGCATCCAAAATGCACGTTCTTGATGCTGGGTGCTTAGTAATGACTCCCATAACTTTCTGTCATTTCTTTCATGGTTCCGCGCAGCCATCCATTTGCCACCAATGCTGCCCAAGGTCTTTGTATCAAAGTTCCTTTCCTTTCTGTAAAATTGAAATTTGGAGCACCCCTGCTTATCCCCAAGCCAAGACAGAACATGAACTTTGGTCTGAAATCCTCCTTTGGGGTGATAAGACGTACCTTACAGTGTGCTCTAAGAACTGGTGACTTTGAGAGGGAGCTGCAGGTAATGTTCATGATTTTCATCGATCTGCTCCTGATCCCCACCCCCACAACCTTTCTTGAGCGAGAGATAATTACAGCGCTGAAAGATACTTCAGCCACTCCTTCGATAGCTC
Organism: Triturus cristatus; assembly: GCF_964204655.1. Classification (NCBI taxonomy): domain Eukaryota; kingdom Metazoa; phylum Chordata; class Amphibia; order Caudata; family Salamandridae; genus Triturus; species Triturus cristatus. The sequence continues at coordinate 108,813,634 of NC_140585.1, read as the reverse complement.
AGTTGGTAGAGCGGAGGACTGTAGCATAAAGTCAGACATCCTTAGGTCGCTGGTTCAAATCAGGCTCGAAGGATTTTGTGCTTCGATTTCCATAACTTTCACTTTTATTCAAACAATACCTTCCATTGATTATGATCGAGACTTTGCAGTCCCTGGGTTTCAGGGATTCCTTGCATCCATCAAACAGCTCAAGTGCAAAAGTGGGGATGTAGCTCAGTGGTAGAGCGCATGTTTTGCATGTATGAGGTCCCGGGTTCAATCCCCGGCATCTCCAGGAGCCTCTGTTCCTTATCTTGGCTTTTTTCCAGAAGGCTAGCCTGCCATCATGCAGAAAGAAGAAGTTTGTCATGCAGTTGGGGTGAGAGCCCCACTTAAATAGTCAGACATTTGCTTTGGAAAAATCTTTGAACTAGGCATAGTTTGCGCATTTCAAGAAAATCGGAGAATTTTGCATTCCAAAAGAAGGAAATAAATACCCTCTCTGAGGATCGAACTCAGGACCTTCAGATTATGAGACTGACGCGCTGCCTACTGCGCTAAGAAGGCTGTATATAGGCATCTGTACATAAGACCATGAAGATCATCCAGGTACAAGGCTGAAGGATTTTCCTGACTGACATTGTATACTGCAGAGTCGAATGGGGTGATGTGGCCGTCGGTTCAATGCAGGGTTTCCAATCATACAGTCAAATCTTGCAGAAGTGGGGATGTAGCTCAGTGGTAGAGCGCATGCTTTGCATGTATGAGGCCCCGGGTTCAATCCCCGGCATCTCCAGACTTTTGCCATGCTTACCTTGGATTTTGGGCAGAAAGCTAGGCTGGCATCATGATGAAGGAAGAGATATGTCCTCCAACCGGGATGAGGACCCCGCTTAATCTGTCAGACGTTTGCCTTGAAAAATCCCATGAAATGGGGCTATCTCATTTTTGATGATTATAGATCAAAAGAATCCTACTTGTTGAAGACATCAAAGTGATGATTCATCTTGACAACCATAATGCTTTGATGATAGAAATCTGTCGCATCTCTCTTGATCATTGGTAAGGGTTCTTCTTCTAAACCAAAGACTCTTTACAGTAGCTTTTAGAAAAACGGAATATTTTGTTTATCTCAATCACCTTCAATCTACAGATTTTTCCGTTCTCTTTCCTTTTGAAAATGCATCCAAAATGCACGTTCTTGATGCTGGGTGCTTAGTAATGACTCCCATAACTTTCTGTCATTTCTTTCATGGTTCCGCGCAGCCATCCATTTGCCACCAATGCTGCCCAAGGTCTTTGTATCAAAGTTCCTTTCCTTTCTGTAAAATTGAAATTTGGAGCACCCCTGCTTATCCCCAAGCCAAGACAGAACATGAACTTTGGTCTGAAATCCTCCTTTGGGGTGATAAGACGTACCTTACAGTGTGCTCTAAGAACTGGTGACTTTGAGAGGGAGCTGCAGGTAATGTTCATGATTTTCATCGATCTGCTCCTGATCCCCACCCCCACAACCTTTCTTGAGCGAGAGATAATTACAGCGCTGAAAGATACTTCAGCCACTCCTTCGATAGCTCAGTTGGTAGAGCGGAGGACTGTAGCATAAAGTCAGACATCCTTAGGTCGCTGGTTCAAATCTGGCTCGAAGGATTTTGTGCTTCGATTTCCATATCTTTCACTTTTATTCAAACAATACCTTCCATTGATTATGATCGAGACTTTGCAGTCCCTGGGTTTCAGGGACTCCTTGCATCCATCAAACAGCTCGAGTGCAAAAGTGGGGATGTAGCTCAGTGGTAGAGCGCATGCTTCGCATGTATGAGGTCCCGGGTTCAATCCCCGGCATCTCCAGGAGCCTCTGTTCCTTATCTTGGCTTTTTTCCAGAAGGCTAGCCTGCCATCATGCAGAAAGAAGAAGTTTGTCATGCAGTTGGGGTGAGAGCCCCACTTAAATAGTCAGACATTTGCTTTGGAAAAATCTTTGAACTAGGCATAGTTTGCGCATTTCAAGAAAATCGGAGAATTTTGCATTCCAAAAGAAGGAAATAAATGCCCTCTCTGAGGATCGAACTCAGGACCTTCAGATTATGAGACTGACGCGCTGCCTACTGCGCTAAGAAGGCTGTATATAGGCATCTGTACATAAGACCATGAAGATCATCCAGGTACAAGGCTGAAGTTTTTTCCTGACTGACATTGTATACTGCAGAGTCAAATGGGGTGATGTGGCCGTCGGTTCAATGCAGGGTTTCCAATCATACAGTCAAATTTTGCAGAAGTGGGGATGTAGCTCAGTGGTAGAGCGCATGCTTTGCATGTATCAGGCCCCGGGTTCAATCCCCGGCATCTCCAGACTTTTGCCATGCTTACCTTGGATTTTGGGCAGAAAGCTAGGCTGGCATCATGATGAAGGAAGAGATATGTCCTCCAACAGGGATGAGGACCCTGCTTAATCTGTCAGACGTTTGCCTTGAAAAATCCCATGAAATGGGGCTATCTCATTTTTGATGATTATAGATCAAAAGAATCCTACTTGTTGAAGACATCAAAGTGATGATTCATCTTGACAACCATAATGCTTTGATGATAGAAATCTGTCGCATCTCTCTTGATCATTGGTAAGGGTTCTTCTTCTAAACCAAAGACTCTTTACAGTAGCTTTTAGAAAAACGGAATATTTTGTTTATCTCAATCACCTTCAATCTACAGATTTTTCCGTTCTCTTTCCTTTTGAAAATGCATCCAAAATGCACGTTCTTGATGCTGGGTGCTTAGTAATGACTCCCATAACTTTCTGTCATTTCTTTCATGGTTCCGCGCAGCCATCCATTTGCCACCAATGCTGCCCAAGGTCTTTGTATCAAAGTTCCTTTCCTTTCTGTAAAATTGAAATTTGGAGCACCCCTGCTTATCCCCAAGCCAAGACAGAACATGAACTTTGGTCTGAAATCCTCCTTTGGGGTGATAAGACGTACCTTACAGTGTGCTCTAAGAACTGGTGACTTTGAGAGGGAGCTGCAGGTAATGTTAATGATTTTCATCGATCTGCTCCTGATCCCCACCCCCACAACCTTTCTTGAGCGAGAGATAATTACAGCGCTGAAAGATACTTCAGCCACTCCTTCGATAGCTCAGTTGGTAGAGCGGAGGACTGTAGCATAAAGTCAGACATCCTTAGGTCGCTGGTTCAAATCAGGCTCGAAGGATTTTGTGCTTCGATTTCCATATCTTTCACTTTTATTCAAACAATACCTTCCATTGATTATGATCGAGACTTTGCAGTCCCTGGGTTTCAGGGATTCCTTGCATCCATCAAACAGCTCGAGTGCAAAAGTGGGGATGTAGCTCAGTGGTAGAGCGCATGTTTTGCATGTATGAGGTCCCGGGTTCAATCCCCGGCATCTCCAGGAGCCTCTGTTCCTTATCTTGGCTTTTTTCCAGAAGGCTAGCCTGCCATCATGCAGAAAGAAGAAGTTTGTCATGCAGTTGGGGTGAGAGCCCCACTTAAATAGTCAGACATTTGCTTTGGAAAAATCTTTGAACTAGGCATAGTTTGCGCATTTCAAGAAAATCGGAGAATTTTGCATTCCAAAAGAAGGAAATAAATGCCCTCTCTGAGGATCGAACTCAGGACCTTCAGATTATGAGACTGACGCGCTGCCTACTGCGCTAAGAAGGCTGTATATAGGCATCTGTACATAAGACCATGAAGATCATCCAGGTACAAGGCTGAAGGATTTTCCTGACTGACATTGTATACTGCAGAGTCGAATGGGGTGATGTGGCCGTCGGTTCAATGCAGGGTTTCCAATCATACAGTCAAATCTTGCAGAAGTGGGGATGTAGCTCAGTGGTAGAGCGCATGCTTTGCATGTATGAGGCCCCGGGTTCAATCCCCGGCATCTCCAGACTTTTGCCATGCTTACCTTGGATTTTGGGCAGAAAGCTAGGCTGGCATCATGATGAAGGAAGAGATATGTCCTCCAACCGGGATGAGGACCCCGCTTAATCTGTCAGACGTTTGCCTTGAAAAATCCCATGAAATGGGGCTATCTCATTTTTGATGATTATAGAGCAAAAGAATCCTACTTGTTGAAGACATCAAAGTGATGATTCATCTTGACAACCATAATGCTTTGATGATAGAAATCTGTCGCATCTCTCTTGATCATTGGTAAGGGTTCTTCTTCTAAACCAAAGACTCTTTACAGTAGCTTTTAGAAAAACGGAATATTTTGTTTATCTCAATCACCTTCAATCTACAGATTTTTCCGTTCTCTTTCCTTTTGAAAATGCATCCAAAATGCACGTTCTTGATGCTGGGTGCTTAGTAATGACTCCCATAACTTTCTGTCATTTCTTTCATGGTTCCGCGCAGCCATCCATTTGCCACCAATGCTGCCCAAGGTCTTTGTATCAAAGTTCCTTTCCTTTCTGTAAAATTGAAATTTGGAGCACCCCTGCTTATCCCCAAGCCAAGACAGAACATGAACTTTGGTCTGAAATCCTCCTTTGGGGTGATAAGACGTACCTTACAGTGTGCTCTAAGAACTGGTGACTTTGAGAGGGAGCTGCAGGTAATGTTAATGATTTTCATCGATCTGCTCCTGATCCCCACCCCCACAACCTTTCTTGAGCGAGAGATAATTACAGCGCTGAAAGATACTTCAGCCACTCCTTCGATAGCTCAGTTGGTAGAGCGGAGGACTGTAGCATAAAGTCAGACATCCTTAGGTCGCTGGTTCAAATCAGGCTCGAAGGATTTTGTGCTTCGATTTCCATAACTTTCACTTTTATTCAAACAATACCTTCCATTGATTATGATCGAGACTTTGCAGTCCCTGGGTTTCAGGGATTCCTTGCATCCATCAAACAGCTCAAGTGCAAAAGTGGGGATGTAGCTCAGTGGTAGAGCGCATGTTTTGCATGTATGAGGTCCCGGGTTCAATCCCCGGCATCTCCAGGAGCCTCTGTTCCTTATCTTGGCTTTTTTCCAGAAGGCTAGCCTGCCATCATGCAGAAAGAAGAAGTTTGTCATGCAGTTGGGGTGAGAGCCCCACTTAAATAGTCAGACATTTGCTTTGGAAAAATCTTTGAACTAGGCATAGTTTGCGCATTTCAAGAAAATCGGAGAATTTTGCATTCCAAAAGAAGGAAATAAATGCCCTCTCTGAGGATCGAACTCAGGACCTTCAGATTATGAGACTGACGCGCTGCCTACTGCGCTAAGAAGGCTGTATATAGGCATCTGTACATAAGACCATGAAGATCATCCAGGTACAAGGCTGAAGGATTTTCCTGACTGACATTGTATACTGCAGAGTCGAATGGGGTGATGTGGCCGTCGGTTCAATGCAGGGTTTCCAATCATACAGTCAAATCTTGCAGAAGTGGGGATGTAGCTCAGTGGTAGAGCGCATGCTTTGCATGTATGAGGCCCCGGGTTCAATCCCCGGCATCTCCAGACTTTTGCCATGCTTACCTTGGATTTTGGGCAGAAAGCTAGGCTGGCATCATGATGAAGGAAGAGATATGTCCTCCAACCGGGAAGAGGACCCCGCTTAATCTGTCAGACGTTTGCCTTGAAAAATCCCATGAAATGGGGCTATCTCATTTTTGATGATTATAGATCAAAAGAATCCTACTTGTTGAAGACATCAAAGTGATGATTCATCTTGACAACCATAATGCTTTGATGATAGAAATCTGTCGCATCTCTCTTGATCATTGGTAAGGGTTCTTCTTCTAAACCAAAGACTCTTTACAGTAGCTTTTAGAAAAACGGAATATTTTGTTTATCTCAATCACCTTCAATCTACAGATTTTTCCGTTCTCTTTCCTTTTGAAAATGCATCCAAAATGCACGTTCTTGATGCTGGGTGCTTAGTAATGACTCCCATAACTTTCTGTCATTTCTTTCATGGTTCCGCGCAGCCATCCATTTGCCACCAATGCTGCCCAAGGTCTTTGTATCAAAGTTCCTTTCCTTTCTGTAAAATTGAAATTTGGAGCACCCCTGCTTATCCCCAAGCCAAGACAGAACATGAACTTTGGTCTGAAATCCTCCTTTGGGGTGATAAGACGTACCTTACAGTGTGCTCTAAGAACTGGTGACTTTGAGAGGGAGCTGCAGGTAATGTTAATGATTTTCATCGATCTGCTCCTGATCCCCACCCCCACAACCTTTCTTGAGCGAGAGATAATTACAGCGCTGAAAGATACTTCAGCCACTCCTTCGATAGCTCAGTTGGTAGAGCGGAGGACTGTAGCATAAAGTCAGACATCCTTAGGTCGCTGGTTCAAATCAGGCTCGAAGGATTTTGTGCTTCGATTTCCATATCTTTCACTTTTATTCAAACAATACCTTCCATTGATTATGATCGAGACTTTGCAGTCCCTGGGTTTCAGGGATTCCTTGCATCCATCAAACAGCTCGAGTGCAAAAGTGGGGATGTAGCTCAGTGGTAGAGCGCATGTTTTGCATGTATGAGGTCCCGGGTTCAATCCCCGGCATCTCCAGGAGCCTCTGTTCCTTATCTTGGCTTTTTTCCAGAAGGCTAGCCTGCCATCATGCAGAAAGAAGAAGTTTGTCATGCAGTTGGGGTGAGAGCCCCACTTAAATAGTCAGACATTTGCTTTGGAAAAATCTTTGAACTAGGCATAGTTTGCGCATTTCAAGAAAATCGGAGAATTTTGCATTCCAAAAGAAGGAAATAAATGCCCTCTCTGAGGATCGAACTCAGGACCTTCAGATTATGAGACTGACGCGCTGCCTACTGCGCTAAGAAGGCTGTATATAGGCATCTGTACATAAGACCATGAAGATCATCCAGGTACAAGGCTGAAGGATTTTCCTGACTGACATTGTATACTGCAGAGTCGAATGGGGTGATGTGGCCGTCGGTTCAATGCAGGGTTTCCAATCATACAGTCAAATCTTGCAGAAGTGGGGATGTAGCTCAGTGGTAGAGCGCATGCTTTGCATGTATGAGGCCCCGGGTTCAATCCCCGGCATCTCCAGACTTTTGCCATGCTTACCTTGGATTTTGGGCAGAAAGCTAGGCTGGCATCATGATGAAGGAAGAGATATGTCCTCCAACCGGGATGAGGACCCCGCTTAATCTGTCAGACGTTTGCCTTGAAAAATCCCATGAAATGGGGCTATCTCATTTTTGATGATTATAGAGCAAAAGAATCCTACTTGTTGAAGACATCAAAGTGATGATTCATCTTGACAACCATAATGCTTTGATGATAGAAATCTGTCGCATCTCTCTTGATCATTGGTAAGGGTTCTTCTTCTAAACCAAAGACTCTTTACAGTAGCTTTTAGAAAAACGGAATATTTTGTTTATCTCAATCACCTTCAATCTACAGATTTTTCCGTTCTCTTTCCTTTTGAAAATGCATCCAAAATGCACGTTCTTGATGCTGGGTGCTTAGTAATGACTCCCATAACTTTCTGTCATTTCTTTCATGGTTCCGCGCAGCCATCCATTTGCCACCAATGCTGCCCAAGGTCTTTGTATCAAAGTTCCTTTCCTTTCTGTAAAATTGAAATTTGGAGCACCCCTGCTTATCCCCAAGCCAAGACAGAACATGAACTTTGGTCTGAAATCCTCCTTTGGGGTGATAAGACGTACCTTACAGTGTGCTCTAAGAACTGGTGACTTTGAGAGGGAGCTGCAGGTAATGTTAATGATTTTCATCGATCTGCTCCTGATCCCCACCCCCACAACCTTTCTTGAGCGAGAGATAATTACAGCGCTGAAAGATACTTCAGCCACTCCTTCGATAGCTCAGTTGGTAGAGCGGAGGACTGTAGCATAAAGTCAGACATCCTTAGGTCGCTGGTTCAAATCAGGCTCGAAGGATTTTGTGCTTCGATTTCCATAACTTTCACTTTTATTCAAACAATACCTTCCATTGATTATGATCGAGACTTTGCAGTCCCTGGGTTTCAGGGATTCCTTGCATCCATCAAACAGCTCAAGTGCAAAAGTGGGGATGTAGCTCAGTGGTAGAGCGCATGTTTTGCATGTATGAGGTCCCGGGTTCAATCCCCGGCATCTCCAGGAGCCTCTGTTCCTTATCTTGGCTTTTTTCCAGAAGGCTAGCCTGCCATCATGCAGAAAGAAGAAGTTTGTCATGCAGTTGGGGTGAGAGCCCCACTTAAATAGTCAGACATTTGCTTTGGAAAAATCTTTGAACTAGGCATAGTTTGCGCATTTCAAGAAAATCGGAGAATTTTGCATTCCAAAAGAAGGAAATAAATACCCTCTCTGAGGATCGAACTCAGGACCTTCAGATTATGAGACTGACGCGCTGCCTACTGCGCTAAGAAGGCTGTATATAGGCATCTGTACATAAGACCATGAAGATCATCCAGGTACAAGGCTGAAGGATTTTCCTGACTGACATTGTATACTGCAGAGTCGAATGGGGTGATGTGGCCGTCGGTTCAATGCAGGGTTTCCAATCATACAGTCAAATCTTGCAGAAGTGGGGATGTAGCTCAGTGGTAGAGCGCATGCTTTGCATGTATGAGGCCCCGGGTTCAATCCCCGGCATCTCCAGACTTTTGCCATGCTTACCTTGGATTTTGGGCAGAAAGCTAGGCTGGCATCATGATGAAGGAAGAGATATGTCCTCCAACCGGGATGAGGACCCCGCTTAATCTGTCAGACGTTTGCCTTGAAAAATCCCATGAAATGGGGCTATCTCATTTTTGATGATTATAGATCAAAAGAATCCTACTTGTTGAAGACATCAAAGTGATGATTCATCTTGACAACCATAATGCTTTGATGATAGAAATCTGTCGCATCTCTCTTGATCATTGGTAAGGGTTCTTCTTCTAAACCAAAGACTCTTTACAGTAGCTTTTAGAAAAACGGAATATTTTGTTTATCTCAATCACCTTCAATCTACAGATTTTTCCGTTCTCTTTCCTTTTGAAAATGCATCCAAAATGCACGTTCTTGATGCTGGGTGCTTAGTAATGACTCCCATAACTTTCTGTCATTTCTTTCATGGTTCCGCGCAGCCATCCATTTGCCACCAATGCTGCCCAAGGTCTTTGTATCAAAGTTCCTTTCCTTTCTGTAAAATTGAAATTTGGAGCACCCCTGCTTATCCCCAAGCCAAGACAGAACATGAACTTTGGTCTGAAATCCTCCTTTGGGGTGATAAGACGTACCTTACAGTGTGCTCTAAGAACTGGTGACTTTGAGAGGGAGCTGCAGGTAATGTTAATGATTTTCATCGATCTGCTCCTGATCCCCACCCCCACAACCTTTCTTGAGCGAGAGATAATTACAGCGCTGAAAGATACTTCAGCCACTCCTTCGATAGCTCAGTTGGTAGAGCGGAGGACTGTAGCATAAAGTCAGACATCCTTAGGTCGCTGGTTCAAATCAGGCTCGAAGGATTTTGTGCTTCGATTTCCATATCTTTCACTTTTATTCAAACAATACCTTCCATTGATTATGATCGAGACTTTGCAGTCCCTGGGTTTCAGGGATTCCTTGCATCCATCAAACAGCTCAAGTGCAAAAGTGGGGATGTAGCTCAGTGGTAGAGCGCATGTTTTGCATGTATGAGGTCCCGGGTTCAATCCCCGGCATCTCCAGGAGCCTCTGTTCCTTATCTTGGCTTTTTTCCAGAAGGCTAGCCTGCCATCATGCAGAAAGAAGAAGTTTGTCATGCAGTTGGGGTGAGAGCCCCACTTAAATAGTCAGACATTTGCTTTGGAAAAATCTTTGAACTAGGCATAGTTTGCGCATTTCAAGAAAATCGGAGAATTTTGCATTCCAAAAGAAGGAAATAAATGCCCTCTCTGAGGATCGAACTCAGGACCTTCAGATTATGAGACTGACGCGCTGCCTACTGCGCTAAGAAGGCTGTATATAGGCATCTGTACATAAGACCATGAAGATCATCCAGGTACAAGGCTGAAGGATTTTCCTGACTGACATTGTATACTGCAGAGTCGAATGGGGTGATGTGGCCGTCGGTTCAATGCAGGGTTTCCAATCATACAGTCAAATCTTGCAGAAGTGGGGATGTAGCTCAGTGGTAGAGCGCATGCTTTGCATGTATGAGGCCCCGGGTTCAATCCCCGGCATCTCCAGACTTTTGCCATGCTTACCTTGGATTTTGGGCAGAAAGCTAGGCTGGCATCATGATGAAGGAAGAGATATGTCCTCCAACCGGGATGAGGACCCCGCTTAATCTGTCAGACGTTTGCCTTGAAAAATCCCATGAAATGGGGCTATCTCATTTTTGATGATTATAGATCAAAAGAATCCTACTTGTTGAAGACATCAAAGTGATGATTCATCTTGACAACCATAATGCTTTGATGATAGAAATCTGTCGCATCTCTCTTGATCATTGGTAAGGGTTCTTCTTCTAAACCAAAGACTCTTTACAGTAGCTTTTAGAAAAACGGAATATTTTGTTTATCTCAATCACCTTCAATCTACAGATTTTTCCGTTCTCTTTCCTTTTGAAAATGCATCCAAAATGCACGTTCTTGATGCTGGGTGCTTAGTAATGACTCCCATAACTTTCTGTCATTTCTTTCATGGTTCCGCGCAGCCATCCATTTGCCACCAATGCTGCCCAAGGTCTTTGTATCAAAGTTCCTTTCCTTTCTGTAAAATTGAAATTTGGAGCACCCCTGCTTATCCCCAAGCCAAGACAGAACATGAACTTTGGTCTGAAATCCTCCTTTGGGGTGATAAGACGTACCTTACAGTGTGCTCTAAGAACTGGTGACTTTGAGAGGGAGCTGCAGGTAATGTTCATGATTTTCATCGATCTGCTCCTGATCCCCACCCCCACAACCTTTCTTGAGCGAGAGATAATTACAGCGCTGAAAGATACTTCAGCCACTCCTTCGATAGCTCAGTTGGTAGAGCGGAGGACTGTAGCATAAAGTCAGACATCCTTAGGTCGCTGGTTCAAATCTGGCTCGAAGGATTTTGTGCTTCGATTTCCATATCTTTCACTTTTATTCAAACAATACCTTCCATTGATTATGATCGAGACTTTGCAGTCCCTGGGTTTCAGGGACTCCTTGCATCCATCAAACAGCTCGAGTGCAAAAGTGGGGATGTAGCTCAGTGGTAGAGCGCATGCTTCGCATGTATGAGGTCCCGGGTTCAATCCCCGGCATCTCCAGGAGCCTCTGTTCCTTATCTTGGCTTTTTTCCAGAAGGCTAGCCTGCCATCATGCAGAAAGAAGAAGTTTGTCATGCAGTTGGGGTGAGAGCCCCACTTAAATAGTCAGACATTTGCTTTGGAAAAATCTTTGAACTAGGCATAGTTTGCGCATTTCAAGAAAATCGGAGAATTTTGCATTCCAAAAGAAGGAAATAAATGCCCTCTCTGAGGATCGAACTCAGGACCTTCAGATTATGAGACTGACGCGCTGCCTACTGCGCTAAGAAGGCTGTATATAGGCATCTGTACATAAGACCATGAAGATCATCCAGGTACAAGGCTGAAGTTTTTTCCTGACTGACATTGTATACTGCAGAGTCAAATGGGGTGATGTGGCCGTCGGTTCAATGCAGGGTTTCCAATCATACAGTCAAATTTTGCAGAAGTGGGGATGTAGCTCAGTGGTAGAGCGCATGCTTTGCATGTATCAGGCCCCGGGTTCAATCCCCGGCATCTCCAGACTTTTGCCATGCTTACCTTGGATTTTGGGCAGAAAGCTAGGCTGGCATCATGATGAAGGAAGAGATATGTCCTCCAACAGGGATGAGGACCCTGCTTAATCTGTCAGACGTTTGCCTTGAAAAATCCCATGAAATGGGGCTATCTCATTTTTGATGATTATAGATCAAAAGAATCCTACTTGTTGAAGACATCAAAGTGATGATTCATCTTGACAACCATAATGCTTTGATGATAGAAATCTGTCGCATCTCTCTTGATCATTGGTAAGGGTTCTTCTTCTAAACCAAAGACTCTTTACAGTAGCTTTTAGAAAAACGGAATATTTTGTTTATCTCAATCACCTTCAATCTACAGATTTTTCCGTTCTCTTTCCTTTTGAAAATGCATCCAAAATGCACGTTCTTGATGCTGGGTGCTTAGTAATGACTCCCATAACTTTCTGTCATTTCTTTCATGGTTCCGCGCAGCCATCCATTTGCCACCAATGCTGCCCAAGGTCTTTGTATCAAAGTTCCTTTCCTTTCTGTAAAATTGAAATTTGGAGCACCCCTGCTTATCCCCAAGCCAAGACAGAACATGAACTTTGGTCTGAAATCCTCCTTTGGGGTGATAAGACGTACCTTACAGTGTGCTCTAAGAACTGGTGACTTTGAGAGGGAGCTGCAGGTAATGTTAATGATTTTCATCGATCTGCTCCTGATCCCCACCCCCACAACCTTTCTTGAGCGAGAGATAATTACAGCGCTGAAAGATACTTCAGCCACTCCTTCGATAGCTCAGTTGGTAGAGCGGAGGACTGTAGCATAAAGTCAGACATCCTTAGGTCGCTGGTTCAAATCAGGCTCGAAGGATTTTGTGCTTCGATTTCCATATCTTTCACTTTTATTCAAACAATACCTTCCATTGATTATGATCGAGACTTTGCAGTCCCTGGGTTTCAGGGATTCCTTGCATCCATCAAACAGCTCAAGTGCAAAAGTGGGGATGTAGCTCAGTGGTAGAGCGCATGTTTTGCATGTATGAGGTCCCGGGTTCAATCCCCGGCATCTCCAGGAGCCTCTGTTCCTTATCTTGGCTTTTTTCCAGAAGGCTAGCCTGCCATCATGCAGAAAGAAGAAGTTTGTCATGCAGTTGGGGTGAGAGCCCCACTTAAATAGTCAGACATTTGCTTTGGAAAAATCTTTGAACTAGGCATAGTTTGCGCATTTCAAGAAAATCGGAGAATTTTGCATTCCAAAAGAAGGAAATAAATGCCCTCTCTGAGGATCGAACTCAGGACCTTCAGATTATGAGACTGACGCGCTGCCTACTGCGCTAAGAAGGCTGTATATAGGCATCTGTACATAAGACCATGAAGATCATCCAGGTACAAGGCTGAAGGATTTTCCTGACTGACATTGTATACTGCAGAGTCGAATGGGGTGATGTGGCCGTCGGTTCAATGCAGGGTTTCCAATCATACAGTCAAATCTTGCAGAAGTGGGGATGTAGCTCAGTGGTAGAGCGCATGCTTTGCATGTATGAGGCCCCGGGTTCAATCCCCGGCATCTCCAGACTTTTGCCATGCTTACCTTGGATTTTGGGCAGAAAGCTAGGCTGGCATCATGATGAAGGAAGAGATATGTCCTCCAACCGGGATGAGGACCCCGCTTAATCTGTCAGACGTTTGCCTTGAAAAATCCCATGAAATGGGGCTATCTCATTTTTGATGATTATAGATCAAAAGAATCCTACTTGTTGAAGACATCAAAGTGATGATTCATCTTGACAACCATAATGCTTTGATGATAGAAATCTGTCGCATCTCTCTTGATCATTGGTAAGGGTTCTTCTTCTAAACCAAAGACTCTTTACAGTAGCTTTTAGAAAAACGGAATATTTTGTTTATCTCAATCACCTTCAATCTACAGATTTTTCCGTTCTCTTTCCTTTTGAAAATGCATCCAAAATGCACGTTCTTGATGCTGGGTGCTTAGTAATGACTCCCATAACTTTCTGTCATTTCTTTCATGGTTCCGCGCAGCCATCCATTTGCCACCAATGCTGCCCAAGGTCTTTGTATCAAAGTTCCTTTCCTTTCTGTAAAATTGAAATTTGGAGCACCCCTGCTTATCCCCAAGCCAAGACAGAACATGAACTTTGGTCTGAAATCCTCCTTTGGGGTGATAAGACGTACCTTACAGTGTGCTCTAAGAACTGGTGACTTTGAGAGGGAGCTGCAGGTAATGTTCATGATTTTCATCGATCTGCTCCTGATCCCCACCCCCACAACCTTTCTTGAGCGAGAGATAATTACAGCGCTGAAAGATACTTCAGCCACTCCTTCGATAGCTCAGTTGGTAGAGCGGAGGACTGTAGCATAAAGTCAGACATCCTTAGGTCGCTGGTTCAAATCTGGCTCGAAGGATTTTGTGCTTCGATTTCCATATCTTTCACTTTTATTCAAACAATACCTTCCATTGATTATGATCGAGACTTTGCAGTCCCTGGGTTTCAGGGACTCCTTGCATCCATCAAACAGCTCGAGTGCAAAAGTGGGGATGTAGCTCAGTGGTAGAGCGCATGCTTCGCATGTATGAGGTCCCGGGTTCAATCCCCGGCATCTCCAGGAGCCTCTGTTCCTTATCTTGGCTTTTTTCCAGAAGGCTAGCCTGCCATCATGCAGAAAGAAGAAGTTTGTCATGCAGTTGGGGTGAGAGCCCCACTTAAATAGTCAGACATTTGCTTTGGAAAAATCTTTGAACTAGGCATAGTTTGCGCATTTCAAGAAAATCGGAGAATTTTGCATTCCAAAAGAAGGAAATAAATGCCCTCTCTGAGGATCGAACTCAGGACCTTCAGATTATGAGACTGACGCGCTGCCTACTGCGCTAAGAAGGCTGTATATAGGCATCTGTACATAAGACCATGAAGATCATCCAGGTACAAGGCTGAAGTTTTTTCCTGACTGACATTGTATACTGCAGAGTCAAATGGGGTGATGTGGCCGTCGGTTCAATGCAGGGTTTCCAATCATACAGTCAAATTTTGCAGAAGTGGGGATGTAGCTCAGTGGTAGAGCGCATGCTTTGCATGTATCAGGCCCCGGGTTCAATCCCCGGCATCTCCAGACTTTTGCCATGCTTACCTTGGATTTTGGGCAGAAAGCTAGGCTGGCATCATGATGAAGGAAGAGATATGTCCTCCAACAGGGATGAGGACCCTGCTTAATCTGTCAGACGTTTGCCTTGAAAAATCCCATGAAATGGGGCTATCTCATTTTTGATGATTATAGATCAAAAGAATCCTACTTGTTGAAGACATCAAAGTGATGATTCATCTTGACAACCATAATGCTTTGATGATAGAAATCTGTCGCATCTCTCTTGATCATTGGTAAGGGTTCTTCTTCTAAACCAAAGACTCTTTACAGTAGCTTTTAGAAAAACGGAATATTTTGTTTATCTCAATCACCTTCAATCTACAGATTTTTCCGTTCTCTTTCCTTTTGAAAATGCATCCAAAATGCACGTTCTTGATGCTGGGTGCTTAGTAATGACTCCCATAACTTTCTGTCATTTCTTTCATGGTTCCGCGCAGCCATCCATTTGCCACCAATGCTGCCCAAGGTCTTTGTATCAAAGTTCCTTTCCTTTCTGTAAAATTGAAATTTGGAGCACCCCTGCTTATCCCCAAGCCAAGACAGAACATGAACTTTGGTCTGAAATCCTCCTTTGGGGTGATAAGACGTACCTTACAGTGTGCTCTAAGAACTGGTGACTTTGAGAGGGAGCTGCAGGTAATGTTAATGATTTTCATCGATCTGCTCCTGATCCCCACCCCCACAACCTTTCTTGAGCGAGAGATAATTACAGCGCTGAAAGATACTTCAGCCACTCCTTCGATAGCTCAGTTGGTAGAGCGGAGGACTGTAGCATAAAGTCAGACATCCTTAGGTCGCTGGTTCAAATCAGGCTCGAAGGATTTTGTGCTTCGATTTCCATATCTTTCACTTTTATTCAAACAATACCTTCCATTGATTATGATCGAGACTTTGCAGTCCCTGGGTTTCAGGGATTCCTTGCATCCATCAAACAGCTCGAGTGCAAAAGTGGGGATGTAGCTCAGTGGTAGAGCGCATGTTTTGCATGTATGAGGTCCCGGGTTCAATCCCCGGCATCTCCAGGAGCCTCTGTTCCTTATCTTGGCTTTTTTCCAGAAGGCTAGCCTGCCATCATGCAGAAAGAAGAAGTTTGTCATGCAGTTGGGGTGAGAGCCCCACTTAAATAGTCAGACATTTGCTTTGGAAAAATCTTTGAACTAGGCATAGTTTGCGCATTTCAAGAAAATCGGAGAATTTTGCATTCCAAAAGAAGGAAATAAATGCCCTCTCTGAGGATCGAACTCAGGACCTTCAGATTATGAGACTGACGCGCTGCCTACTGCGCTAAGAAGGCTGTATATAGGCATCTGTACATAAGACCATGAAGATCATCCAGGTACAAGGCTGAAGGATTTTCCTGACTGACATTGTATACTGCAGAGTCGAATGGGGTGATGTGGCCGTCGGTTCAATGCAGGGTTTCCAATCATACAGTCAAATCTTGCAGAAGTGGGGATGTAGCTCAGTGGTAGAGCGCATGCTTTGCATGTATGAGGCCCCGGGTTCAATCCCCGGCATCTCCAGACTTTTGCCATGCTTACCTTGGATTTTGGGCAGAAAGCTAGGCTGGCATCATGATGAAGGAAGAGATATGTCCTCCAACCGGGATGAGGACCCCGCTTAATCTGTCAGACGTTTGCCTTGAAAAATCCCATGAAATGGGGCTATCTCATTTTTGATGATTATAGAGCAAAAGAATCCTACTTGTTGAAGACATCAAAGTGATGATTCATCTTGACAACCATAATGCTTTGATGATAGAAATCTGTCGCATCTCTCTTGATCATTGGTAAGGGTTCTTCTTCTAAACCAAAGACTCTTTACAGTAGCTTTTAGAAAAACGGAATATTTTGTTTATCTCAATCACCTTCAATCTACAGATTTTTCCGTTCTCTTTCCTTTTGAAAATGCATCCAAAATGCACGTTCTTGATGCTGGGTGCTTAGTAATGACTCCCATAACTTTCTGTCATTTCTTTCATGGTTCCGCGCAGCCATCCATTTGCCACCAATGCTGCCCAAGGTCTTTGTATCAAAGTTCCTTTCCTTTCTGTAAAATTGAAATTTGGAGCACCCCTGCTTATCCCCAAGCCAAGACAGAACATGAACTTTGGTCTGAAATCCTCCTTTGGGGTGATAAGACGTACCTTACAGTGTGCTCTAAGAACTGGTGACTTTGAGAGGGAGCTGCAGGTAATGTTAATGATTTTCATCGATCTGCTCCTGATCCCCACCCCCACAACCTTTCTTGAGCGAGAGATAATTACAGCGCTGAAAGATACTTCAGCCACTCCTTCGATAGCTCAGTTGGTAGAGCGGAGGACTGTAGCATAAAGTCAGACATCCTTAGGTCGCTGGTTCAAATCAGGCTCGAAGGATTTTGTGCTTCGATTTCCATAACTTTCACTTTTATTCAAACAATACCTTCCATTGATTATGATCGAGACTTTGCAGTCCCTGGGTTTCAGGGATTCCTTGCATCCATCAAACAGCTCAAGTGCAAAAGTGGGGATGTAGCTCAGTGGTAGAGCGCATGTTTTGCATGTATGAGGTCCCGGGTTCAATCCCCGGCATCTCCAGGAGCCTCTGTTCCTTATCTTGGCTTTTTTCCAGAAGGCTAGCCTGCCATCATGCAGAAAGAAGAAGTTTGTCATGCAGTTGGGGTGAGAGCCCCACTTAAATAGTCAGACATTTGCTTTGGAAAAATCTTTGAACTAGGCATAGTTTGCGCATTTCAAGAAAATCGGAGAATTTTGCATTCCAAAAGAAGGAAATAAATACCCTCTCTGAGGATCGAACTCAGGACCTTCAGATTATGAGACTGACGCGCTGCCTACTGCGCTAAGAAGGCTGTATATAGGCATCTGTACATAAGACCATGAAGATCATCCAGGTACAAGGCTGAAGGATTTTCCTGACTGACATTGTATACTGCAGAGTCGAATGGGGTGATGTGGCCGTCGGTTCAATGCAGGGTTTCCAATCATACAGTCAAATCTTGCAGAAGTGGGGATGTAGCTCAGTGGTAGAGCGCATGCTTTGCATGTATGAGGCCCCGGGTTCAATCCCCGGCATCTCCAGACTTTTGCCATGCTTACCTTGGATTTTGGGCAGAAAGCTAGGCTGGCATCATGATGAAGGAAGAGATATGTCCTCCAACCGGGATGAGGACCCCGCTTAATCTGTCAGACGTTTGCCTTGAAAAATCCCATGAAATGGGGCTATCTCATTTTTGATGATTATAGATCAAAAGAATCCTACTTGTTGAAGACATCAAAGTGATGATTCATCTTGACAACCATAATGCTTTGATGATAGAAATCTGTCGCATCTCTCTTGATCATTGGTAAGGGTTCTTCTTCTAAACCAAAGACTCTTTACAGTAGCTTTTAGAAAAACGGAATATTTTGTTTATCTCAATCACCTTCAATCTACAGATTTTTCCGTTCTCTTTCCTTTTGAAAATGCATCCAAAATGCACGTTCTTGATGCTGGGTGCTTAGTAATGACTCCCATAACTTTCTGTCATTTCTTTCATGGTTCCGCGCAGCCATCCATTTGCCACCAATGCTGCCCAAGGTCTTTGTATCAAAGTTCCTTTCCTTTCTGTAAAATTGAAATTTGGAGCACCCCTGCTTATCCCCAAGCCAAGACAGAACATGAACTTTGGTCTGAAATCCTCCTTTGGGGTGATAAGACGTACCTTACAGTGTGCTCTAAGAACTGGTGACTTTGAGAGGGAGCTGCAGGTAATGTTAATGATTTTCATCGATCTGCTCCTGATCCCCACCCCCACAACCTTTCTTGAGCGAGAGATAATTACAGCGCTGAAAGATACTTCAGCCACTCCTTCGATAGCTCAGTTGGTAGAGCGGAGGACTGTAGCATAAAGTCAGACATCCTTAGGTCGCTGGTTCAAATCAGGCTCGAAGGATTTTGTGCTTCGATTTCCATAACTTTCACTTTTATTCAAACAATACCTTCCATTGATTATGATCGAGACTTTGCAGTCCCTGGGTTTCAGGGATTCCTTGCATCCATCAAACAGCTCAAGTGCAAAAGTGGGGATGTAGCTCAGTGGTAGAGCGCATGTTTTGCATGTATGAGGTCCCGGGTTCAATCCCCGGCATCTCCAGGAGCCTCTGTTCCTTATCTTGGCTTTTTTCCAGAAGGCTAGCCTGCCATCATGCAGAAAGAAGAAGTTTGTCATGCAGTTGGGGTGAGAGCCCCACTTAAATAGTCAGACATTTGCTTTGGAAAAATCTTTGAACTAGGCATAGTTTGCGCATTTCAAGAAAATCGGAGAATTTTGCATTCCAAAAGAAGGAAATAAATACCCTCTCTGAGGATCGAACTCAGGACCTTCAGATTATGAGACTGACGCGCTGCCTACTGCGCTAAGAAGGCTGTATATAGGCATCTGTACATAAGACCATGAAGATCATCCAGGTACAAGGCTGAAGGATTTTCCTGACTGACATTGTATACTGCAGAGTCGAATGGGGTGATGTGGCCGTCGGTTCAATGCAGGGTTTCCAATCATACAGTCAAATCTTGCAGAAGTGGGGATGTAGCTCAGTGGTAGAGCGCATGCTTTGCATGTATGAGGCCCCGGGTTCAATCCCCGGCATCTCCAGACTTTTGCCATGCTTACCTTGGATTTTGGGCAGAAAGCTAGGCTGGCATCATGATGAAGGAAGAGATATGTCCTCCAACCGGGATGAGGACCCCGCTTAATCTGTCAGACGTTTGCCTTGAAAAATCCCATGAAATGGGGCTATCTCATTTTTGATGATTATAGATCAAAAGAATCCTACTTGTTGAAGACATCAAAGTGATGATTCATCTTGACAACCATAATGCTTTGATGATAGAAATCTGTCGCATCTCTCTTGATCATTGGTAAGGGTTCTTCTTCTAAACCAAAGACTCTTTACAGTAGCTTTTAGAAAAACGGAATATTTTGTTTATCTCAATCACCTTCAATCTACAGATTTTTCCGTTCTCTTTCCTTTTGAAAATGCATCCAAAATGCACGTTCTTGATGCTGGGTGCTTAGTAATGACTCCCATAACTTTCTGTCATTTCTTTCATGGTTCCGCGCAGCCATCCATTTGCCACCAATGCTGCCCAAGGTCTTTGTATCAAAGTTCCTTTCCTTTCTGTAAAATTGAAATTTGGAGCACCCCTGCTTATCCCCAAGCCAAGACAGAACATGAACTTTGGTCTGAAATCCTCCTTTGGGGTGATAAGACGTACCTTACAGTGTGCTCTAAGAACTGGTGACTTTGAGAGGGAGCTGCAGGTAATGTTCATGATTTTCATCGATCTGCTCCTGATCCCCACCCCCACAACCTTTCTTGAGCGAGAGATAATTACAGCGCTGAAAGATACTTCAGCCACTCCTTCGATAGCTCAGTTGGTAGAGCGGAGGACTGTAGCATAAAGTCAGACATCCTTAGGTCGCTGGTTCAAATCTGGCTCGAAGGATTTTGTGCTTCGATTTCCATATCTTTCACTTTTATTCAAACAATACCTTCCATTGATTATGATCGAGACTTTGCAGTCCCTGGGTTTCAGGGACTCCTTGCATCCATCAAACAGCTCGAGTGCAAAAGTGGGGATGTAGCTCAGTGGTAGAGCGCATGCTTCGCATGTATGAGGTCCCGGGTTCAATCCCCGGCATCTCCAGGAGCCTCTGTTCCTTATCTTGGCTTTTTCCCAGAAGGCTAGCCTGCCATCATGCAGAAAGAAGAAGTTTGTCATGCAGTTGGGGTGAGAGCCCCACTTAAATAGTCAGACATTTGCTTTGGAAAAATCTTTGAACTAGGCATAGTTTGCGCATTTCAAGAAAATCGGAGAATTTTGCATTCCAAAAGAAGGAAATAAATGCCCTCTCTGAGGATCGAACTCAGGACCTTCAGATTATGAGACTGACGCGCTGCCTACTGCGCTAAGAAGGCTGTATATAGGCATCTGTACATAAGACCATGAAGATCATCCAGGTACAAGGCTGAAGTTTTTTCCTGACTGACATTGTATACTGCAGAGTCAAATGGGGTGATGTGGCCGTCGGTTCAATGCAGGGTTTCCAATCATACAGTCAAATTTTGCAGAAGTGGGGATGTAGCTCAGTGGTAGAGCGCATGCTTTGCATGTATCAGGCCCCGGGTTCAATCCCCGGCATCTCCAGACTTTTGCCATGCTTACCTTGGATTTTGGGCAGAAAGCTAGGCTGGCATCATGATGAAGGAAGAGATATGTCCTCCAACAGGGATGAGGACCCTGCTTAATCTGTCAGACGTTTGCCTTGAAAAATCCCATGAAATGGGGCTATCTCATTTTTGATGATTATAGATCAAAAGAATCCTACTTGTTGAAGACATCAAAGTGATGATTCATCTTGACAACCATAATGCTTTGATGATAGAAATCTGTCGCATCTCTCTTGATCATTGGTAAGGGTTCTTCTTCTAAACCAAAGACTCTTTACAGTAGCTTTTAGAAAAACGGAATATTTTGTTTATCTCAATCACCTTCAATCTACAGATTTTTCCGTTCTCTTTCCTTTTGAAAATGCATCCAAAATGCACGTTCTTGATGCTGGGTGCTTAGTAATGACTCCCATAACTTTCTGTCATTTCTTTCATGGTTCCGCGCAGCCATCCATTTGCCACCAATGCTGCCCAAGGTCTTTGTATCAAAGTTCCTTTCCTTTCTGTAAAATTGAAATTTGGAGCACCCCTGCTTATCCCCAAGCCAAGACAGAACATGAACTTTGGTCTGAAATCCTCCTTTGGGGTGATAAGACGTACCTTACAGTGTGCTCTAAGAACTGGTGACTTTGAGAGGGAGCTGCAGGTAATGTTAATGATTTTCATCGATCTGCTCCTGATCCCCACCCCCACAACCTTTCTTGAGCGAGAGATAATTACAGCGCTGAAAGATACTTCAGCCACTCCTTCGATAGCTCAGTTGGTAGAGCGGAGGACTGTAGCATAAAGTCAGACATCCTTAGGTCGCTGGTTCAAATCAGGCTCGAAGGATTTTGTGCTTCGATTTCCATATCTTTCACTTTTATTCAAACAATACCTTCCATTGATTATGATCGAGACTTTGCAGTCCCTGGGTTTCAGGGATTCCTTGCATCCATCAAACAGCTCGAGTGCAAAAGTGGGGATGTAGCTCAGTGGTAGAGCGCATGTTTTGCATGTATGAGGTCCCGGGTTCAATCCCCGGCATCTCCAGGAGCCTCTGTTCCTTATCTTGGCTTTTTTCCAGAAGGCTAGCCTGCCATCATGCAGAAAGAAGAAGTTTGTCATGCAGTTGGGGTGAGAGCCCCACTTAAATAGTCAGACATTTGCTTTGGAAAAATCTTTGAACTAGGCATAGTTTGCGCATTTCAAGAAAATCGGAGAATTTTGCATTCCAAAAGAAGGAAATAAATGCCCTCTCTGAGGATCGAACTCAGGACCTTCAGATTATGAGACTGACGCGCTGCCTACTGCGCTAAGAAGGCTGTATATAGGCATCTGTACATAAGACCATGAAGATCATCCAGGTACAAGGCTGAAGGATTTTCCTGACTGACATTGTATACTGCAGAGTCGAATGGGGTGATGTGGCCGTCGGTTCAATGCAGGGTTTCCAATCATACAGTCAAATCTTGCAGAAGTGGGGATGTAGCTCAGTGGTAGAGCGCATGCTTTGCATGTATGAGGCCCCGGGTTCAATCCCCGGCATCTCCAGACTTTTGCCATGCTTACCTTGGATTTTGGGCAGAAAGCTAGGCTGGCATCATGATGAAGGAAGAGATATGTCCTCCAACCGGGATGAGGACCCCGCTTAATCTGTCAGACGTTTGCCTTGAAAAATCCCATGAAATGGGGCTATCTCATTTTTGATGATTATAGAGCAAAAGAATCCTACTTGTTGAAGACATCAAAGTGATGATTCATCTTGACAACCATAATGCTTTGATGATAGAAATCTGTCGCATCTCTCTTGATCATTGGTAAGGGTTCTTCTTCTAAACCAAAGACTCTTTACAGTAGCTTTTAGAAAAACGGAATATTTTGTTTATCTCAATCACCTTCAATCTACAGATTTTTCCGTTCTCTTTCCTTTTGAAAATGCATCCAAAATGCACGTTCTTGATGCTGGGTGCTTAGTAATGACTCCCATAACTTTCTGTCATTTCTTTCATGGTTCCGCGCAGCCATCCATTTGCCACCAATGCTGCCCAAGGTCTTTGTATCAAAGTTCCTTTCCTTTCTGTAAAATTGAAATTTGGAGCACCCCTGCTTATCCCCAAGCCAAGACAGAACATGAACTTTGGTCTGAAATCCTCCTTTGGGGTGATAAGACGTACCTTACAGTGTGCTCTAAGAACTGGTGACTTTGAGAGGGAGCTGCAGGTAATGTTAATGATTTTCATCGATCTGCTCCTGATCCCCACCCCCACAACCTTTCTTGAGCGAGAGATAATTACAGCGCTGAAAGATACTTCAGCCACTCCTTCGATAGCTCAGTTGGTAGAGCGGAGGACTGTAGCATAAAGTCAGACATCCTTAGGTCGCTGGTTCAAATCAGGCTCGAAGGATTTTGTGCTTCGATTTCCATAACTTTCACTTTTATTCAAACAATACCTTCCATTGATTATGATCGAGACTTTGCAGTCCCTGGGTTTCAGGGATTCCTTGCATCCATCAAACAGCTCAAGTGCAAAAGTGGGGATGTAGCTCAGTGGTAGAGCGCATGTTTTGCATGTATGAGGTCCCGGGTTCAATCCCCGGCATCTCCAGGAGCCTCTGTTCCTTATCTTGGCTTTTTTCCAGAAGGCTAGCCTGCCATCATGCAGAAAGA
This sequence comes from Triturus cristatus, assembly GCF_964204655.1. NCBI lineage: Eukaryota > Metazoa > Chordata > Amphibia > Caudata > Salamandridae > Triturus > Triturus cristatus. The sequence goes on along the minus strand of NC_140585.1, from coordinate 108,789,958 downwards.
AGAAGTTTGTCATGCAGTTGGGGTGAGAGCCCCACTTAAATAGTCAGACATTTGCTTTGGAAAAATCTTTGAACTAGGCATAGTTTGCGCATTTCAAGAAAATCGGAGAATTTTGCATTCCAAAAGAAGGAAATAAATACCCTCTCTGAGGATCGAACTCAGGACCTTCAGATTATGAGACTGACGCGCTGCCTACTGCGCTAAGAAGGCTGTATATAGGCATCTGTACATAAGACCATGAAGATCATCCAGGTACAAGGCTGAAGGATTTTCCTGACTGACATTGTATACTGCAGAGTCGAATGGGGTGATGTGGCCGTCGGTTCAATGCAGGGTTTCCAATCATACAGTCAAATCTTGCAGAAGTGGGGATGTAGCTCAGTGGTAGAGCGCATGCTTTGCATGTATGAGGCCCCGGGTTCAATCCCCGGCATCTCCAGACTTTTGCCATGCTTACCTTGGATTTTGGGCAGAAAGCTAGGATGGCATCATGATGAAGGAAGAGATATGTCCTCCAACCGGGATGAGGACCCCGCTTAATCTGTCAGACGTTTGCCTTGAAAAATCCCATGAAATGGGGCTATCTCATTTTTGATGATTATAGATCAAAAGAATCCTACTTGTTGAAGACATCAAAGTGATGATTCATCTTGACAACCATAATGCTTTGATGATAGAAATCTGTCGCATCTCTCTTGATCATTGGTAAGGGTTCTTCTTCTAAACCAAAGACTCTTTACAGTAGCTTTTAGAAAAACGGAATATTTTGTTTATCTCAATCACCTTCAATCTACAGATTTTTCCGTTCTCTTTCCTTTTGAAAATGCATCCAAAATGCACGTTCTTGATGCTGGGTGCTTAGTAATGACTCCCATAACTTTCTGTCATTTCTTTCATGGTTCCGCGCAGCCATCCATTTGCCACCAATGCTGCCCAAGGTCTTTGTATCAAAGTTCCTTTCCTTTCTGTAAAATTGAAATTTGGAGCACCCCTGCTTATCCCCAAGCCAAGACAGAACATGAACTTTGGTCTGAAATCCTCCTTTGGGGTGATAAGACGTACCTTACAGTGTGCTCTAAGAACTGGTGACTTTGAGAGGGAGCTGCAGGTAATGTTCATGATTTTCATCGATCTGCTCCTGATCCCCACCCCCACAACCTTTCTTGAGCGAGAGATAATTACAGCGCTGAAAGATACTTCAGCCACTCCTTCGATAGCTCAGTTGGTAGAGCGGAGGACTGTAGCATAAAGTCAGACATCCTTAGGTCGCTGGTTCAAATCTGGCTCGAAGGATTTTGTGCTTCGATTTCCATATCTTTCACTTTTATTCAAACAATACCTTCCATTGATTATGA
>NC_140585.1:108778603-108786103 GCF_964204655.1 Triturus cristatus | reverse complement strand
AGCTTTTAGAAAAACGGAATATTTTGTTTATCTCAATCACCTTCAATCTACAGATTTTTCCGTTCTCTTTCCTTTTGAAAATGCATCCAAAATGCACGTTCTTGATGCTGGGTGCTTAGTAATGACTCCCATAACTTTCTGTCATTTCTTTCATGGTTCCGCGCAGCCATCCATTTGCCACCAATGCTGCCCAAGGTCTTTGTATCAAAGTTCCTTTCCTTTCTGTAAAATTGAAATTTGGAGCACCCCTGCTTATCCCCAAGCCAAGACAGAACATGAACTTTGGTCTGAAATCCTCCTTTGGGGTGATAAGACGTACCTTACAGTGTGCTCTAAGAACTGGTGACTTTGAGAGGGAGCTGCAGGTAATGTTCATGATTTTCATCGATCTGCTCCTGATCCCCACCCCCACAACCTTTCTTGAGCGAGAGATAATTACAGCGCTGAAAGATACTTCAGCCACTCCTTCGATAGCTCAGTTGGTAGAGCGGAGGACTGTAGCATAAAGTCAGACATCCTTAGGTCGCTGGTTCAAATCTGGCTCGAAGGATTTTGTGCTTCGATTTCCATATCTTTCACTTTTATTCAAACAATACCTTCCATTGATTATGATCGAGACTTTGCAGTCCCTGGGTTTCAGGGACTCCTTGCATCCATCAAACAGCTCGAGTGCAAAAGTGGGGATGTAGCTCAGTGGTAGAGCGCATGCTTCGCATGTATGAGGTCCCGGGTTCAATCCCCGGCATCTCCAGGAGCCTCTGTTCCTTATCTTGGCTTTTTTCCAGAAGGCTAGCCTGCCATCATGCAGAAAGAAGAAGTTTGTCATGCAGTTGGGGTGAGAGCCCCACTTAAATAGTCAGACATTTGCTTTGGAAAAATCTTTGAACTAGGCATAGTTTGCGCATTTCAAGAAAATCGGAGAATTTTGCATTCCAAAAGAAGGAAATAAATGCCCTCTCTGAGGATCGAACTCAGGACCTTCAGATTATGAGACTGACGCGCTGCCTACTGCGCTAAGAAGGCTGTATATAGGCATCTGTACATAAGACCATGAAGATCATCCAGGTACAAGGCTGAAGTTTTTTCCTGACTGACATTGTATACTGCAGAGTCAAATGGGGTGATGTGGCCGTCGGTTCAATGCAGGGTTTCCAATCATACAGTCAAATTTTGCAGAAGTGGGGATGTAGCTCAGTGGTAGAGCGCATGCTTTGCATGTATCAGGCCCCGGGTTCAATCCCCGGCATCTCCAGACTTTTGCCATGCTTACCTTGGATTTTGGGCAGAAAGCTAGGCTGGCATCATGATGAAGGAAGAGATATGTCCTCCAACAGGGATGAGGACCCTGCTTAATCTGTCAGACGTTTGCCTTGAAAAATCCCATGAAATGGGGCTATCTCATTTTTGATGATTATAGATCAAAAGAATCCTACTTGTTGAAGACATCAAAGTGATGATTCATCTTGACAACCATAATGCTTTGATGATAGAAATCTGTTGCATCTCTCTTGATCATTGGTAAGGGTTCTTCTTCTAAACCAAAGACTCTTTACAGTAGCTTTTAGAAAAACTGAATATTTTGTTTATCTCAATCACCTTCAATCTACAGATTTTTCCGTTCTCTTTCCTTTTGAAAATGCATCCAAAATGCACGTTCTTGATGCTGGGTGCTTAGTAATGACTCCCATAACTTTCTGTCATTTCTTTCATGGTTCCGCGCAGCCATCCATTTGCCACCAATGCTGCCCAAGGTCTTTGTATCAAAGTTCCTTTCCTTTCTGTAAAATTGAAATTTGGAGCACCCCTGCTTATCCCCAAGCCAAGACAGAACATGAACTTTGGTCTGAAATCCTCCTTTGGGGTGATAAGACGTACCTTACAGTGTGCTCTAAGAACTGGTGACTTTGAGAGGGAGCTGCAGGTAATGTTAATGATTTTCATCGATCTGCTCCTGATCCCCACCCCCACAACCTTTCTTGAGCGAGAGATAATTACAGCGCTGAAAGATACTTCAGCCACTCCTTCGATAGCTCAGTTGGTAGAGCGGAGGACTGTAGCATAAAGTCAGACATCCTTAGGTCGCTGGTTCAAATCAGGCTCGAAGGATTTTGTGCTTCGATTTCCATATCTTTCACTTTTATTCAAACAATACCTTCCATTGATTATGATCGAGACTTTGCAGTCCCTGGGTTTCAGGGATTCCTTGCATCCATCAAACAGCTCGAGTGCAAAAGTGGGGATGTAGCTCAGTGGTAGAGCGCATGTTTTGCATGTATGAGGTCCCGGGTTCAATCCCCGGCATCTCCAGGAGCCTCTGTTCCTTATCTTGGCTTTTTTCCAGAAGGCTAGCCTGCCATCATGCAGAAAGAAGAAGTTTGTCATGCAGTTGGGGTGAGAGCCCCACTTAAATAGTCAGACATTTGCTTTGGAAAAATCTTTGAACTAGGCATAGTTTGCGCATTTCAAGAAAATCGGAGAATTTTGCATTCCAAAAGAAGGAAATAAATGCCCTCTCTGAGGATCGAACTCAGGACCTTCAGATTATGAGACTGACGCGCTGCCTACTGCGCTAAGAAGGCTGTATATAGGCATCTGTACATAAGACCATGAAGATCATCCAGGTACAAGGCTGAAGGATTTTCCTGACTGACATTGTATACTGCAGAGTCGAATGGGGTGATGTGGCCGTCGGTTCAATGCAGGGTTTCCAATCATACAGTCAAATCTTGCAGAAGTGGGGATGTAGCTCAGTGGTAGAGCGCATGCTTTGCATGTATGAGGCCCCGGGTTCAATCCCCGGCATCTCCAGACTTTTGCCATGCTTACCTTGGATTTTGGGCAGAAAGCTAGGCTGGCATCATGATGAAGGAAGAGATATGTCCTCCAACCGGGATGAGGACCCCGCTTAATCTGTCAGACGTTTGCCTTGAAAAATCCCATGAAATGGGGCTATCTCATTTTTGATGATTATAGATCAAAAGAATCCTACTTGTTGAAGACATCAAAGTGATGATTCATCTTGACAACCATAATGCTTTGATGATAGAAATCTGTCGCATCTCTCTTGATCATTGGTAAGGGTTCTTCTTCTAAACCAAAGACTCTTTACAGTAGCTTTTAGAAAAACGGAATATTTTGTTTATCTCAATCACCTTCAATCTACAGATTTTTCCGTTCTCTTTCCTTTTGAAAATGCATCCAAAATGCACGTTCTTGATGCTGGGTGCTTAGTAATGACTCCCATAACTTTCTGTCATTTCTTTCATGGTTCCGCGCAGCCATCCATTTGCCACCAATGCTGCCCAAGGTCTTTGTATCAAAGTTCCTTTCCTTTCTGTAAAATTGAAATTTGGAGCACCCCTGCTTATCCCCAAGCCAAGACAGAACATGAACTTTGGTCTGAAATCCTCCTTTGGGGTGATAAGACGTACCTTACAGTGTGCTCTAAGAACTGGTGACTTTGAGAGGGAGCTGCAGGTAATGTTAATGATTTTCATCGATCTGCTCCTGATCCCCACCCCCACAACCTTTCTTGAGCGAGAGATAATTACAGCGCTGAAAGATACTTCAGCCACTCCTTCGATAGCTCAGTTGGTAGAGCGGAGGACTGTAGCATAAAGTCAGACATCCTTAGGTCGCTGGTTCAAATCAGGCTCGAAGGATTTTGTGCTTCGATTTCCATAACTTTCACTTTTATTCAAACAATACCTTCCATTGATTATGATCGAGACTTTGCAGTCCCTGGGTTTCAGGGATTCCTTGCATCCATCAAACAGCTCAAGTGCAAAAGTGGGGATGTAGCTCAGTGGTAGAGCGCATGTTTTGCATGTATGAGGTCCCGGGTTCAATCCCCGGCATCTCCAGGAGCCTCTGTTCCTTATCTTGGCTTTTTTCCAGAAGGCTAGCCTGCCATCATGCAGAAAGAAGAAGTTTGTCATGCAGTTGGGGTGAGAGCCCCACTTAAATAGTCAGACATTTGCTTTGGAAAAATCTTTGAACTAGGCATAGTTTGCGCATTTCAAGAAAATCGGAGAATTTTGCATTCCAAAAGAAGGAAATAAATACCCTCTCTGAGGATCGAACTCAGGACCTTCAGATTATGAGACTGACGCGCTGCCTACTGCGCTAAGAAGGCTGTATATAGGCATCTGTACATAAGACCATGAAGATCATCCAGGTACAAGGCTGAAGGATTTTCCTGACTGACATTGTATACTGCAGAGTCGAATGGGGTGATGTGGCCGTCGGTTCAATGCAGGGTTTCCAATCATACAGTCAAATCTTGCAGAAGTGGGGATGTAGCTCAGTGGTAGAGCGCATGCTTTGCATGTATGAGGCCCCGGGTTCAATCCCTGGCATCTCCAGACTTTTGCCATGCTTACCTTGGATTTTGGGCAGAAAGCTAGGCTGGCATCATGATGAAGGAAGAGATATGTCCTCCAACCGGGATGAGGACCCCGCTTAATCTGTCAGACGTTTGCCTTGAAAAATCCCATGAAATGGGGCTATCTCATTTTTGATGATTATAGATCAAAAGAATCCTACTTGTTGAAGACATCAAAGTGATGATTCATCTTGACAACCATAATGCTTTGATGATAGAAATCTGTCGCATCTCTCTTGATCATTGGTAAGGGTTCTTCTTCTAAACCAAAGACTCTTTACAGTAGCTTTTAGAAAAACTGAATATTTTGTTTATCTCAATCACCTTCAATCTACAGATTTTTCCGTTCTCTTTCCTTTTGAAAATGCATCCAAAATGCACGTTCTTGATGCTGGGTGCTTAGTAATGACTCCCATAACTTTCTGTCATTTCTTTCATGGTTCCGCGCAGCCATCCATTTGCCACCAATGCTGCCCAAGGTCTTTGTATCAAAGTTCCTTTCCTTTCTGTAAAATTGAAATTTGGAGCACCCCTGCTTATCCCCAAGCCAAGACAGAACATGAACTTTGGTCTGAAATCCTCCTTTGGGGTGATAAGACGTACCTTACAGTGTGCTCTAAGAACTGGTGACTTTGAGAGGGAGCTGCAGGTAATGTTCATGATTTTCATCGATCTGCTCCTGATCCCCACCCCCACAACCTTTCTTGAGCGAGAGATAATTACAGCGCTGAAAGATACTTCAGCCACTCCTTCGATAGCTCAGTTGGTAGAGCGGAGGACTGTAGCATAAAGTCAGACATCCTTAGGTCGCTGGTTCAAATCTGGCTCGAAGGATTTTGTGCTTCGATTTCCATATCTTTCACTTTTATTCAAACAATACCTTCCATTGATTATGATCGAGACTTTGCAGTCCCTGGGTTTCAGGGACTCCTTGCATCCATCAAACAGCTCGAGTGCAAAAGTGGGGATGTAGCTCAGTGGTAGAGCGCATGCTTCGCATGTATGAGGTCCCGGGTTCAATCCCCGGCATCTCCAGGAGCCTCTGTTCCTTATCTTGGCTTTTTTCCAGAAGGCTAGCCTGCCATCATGCAGAAAGAAGAAGTTTGTCATGCAGTTGGGGTGAGAGCCCCACTTAAATAGTCAGACATTTGCTTTGGAAAAATCTTTGAACTAGGCATAGTTTGCGCATTTCAAGAAAATCGGAGAATTTTGCATTCCAAAAGAAGGAAATAAATGCCCTCTCTGAGGATCGAACTCAGGACCTTCAGATTATGAGACTGACGCGCTGCCTACTGCGCTAAGAAGGCTGTATATAGGCATCTGTACATAAGACCATGAAGATCATCCAGGTACAAGGCTGAAGTTTTTTCCTGACTGACATTGTATACTGCAGAGTCAAATGGGGTGATGTGGCCGTCGGTTCAATGCAGGGTTTCCAATCATACAGTCAAATTTTGCAGAAGTGGGGATGTAGCTCAGTGGTAGAGCGCATGCTTTGCATGTATCAGGCCCCGGGTTCAATCCCCGGCATCTCCAGACTTTTGCCATGCTTACCTTGGATTTTGGGCAGAAAGCTAGGCTGGCATCATGATGAAGGAAGAGATATGTCCTCCAACAGGGATGAGGACCCTGCTTAATCTGTCAGACGTTTGCCTTGAAAAATCCCATGAAATGGGGCTATCTCATTTTTGATGATTATAGATCAAAAGAATCCTACTTGTTGAAGACATCAAAGTGATGATTCATCTTGACAACCATAATGCTTTGATGATAGAAATCTGTCGCATCTCTCTTGATCATTGGTAAGGGTTCTTCTTCTAAACCAAAGACTCTTTACAGTAGCTTTTAGAAAAACGGAATATTTTGTTTATCTCAATCACCTTCAATCTACAGATTTTTCCGTTCTCTTTCCTTTTGAAAATGCATCCAAAATGCACGTTCTTGATGCTGGGTGCTTAGTAATGACTCCCATAACTTTCTGTCATTTCTTTCATGGTTCCGCGCAGCCATCCATTTGCCACCAATGCTGCCCAAGGTCTTTGTATCAAAGTTCCTTTCCTTTCTGTAAAATTGAAATTTGGAGCACCCCTGCTTATCCCCAAGCCAAGACAGAACATGAACTTTGGTCTGAAATCCTCCTTTGGGGTGATAAGACGTACCTTACAGTGTGCTCTAAGAACTGGTGACTTTGAGAGGGAGCTGCAGGTAATGTTAATGATTTTCATCGATCTGCTCCTGATCCCCACCCCCACAACCTTTCTTGAGCGAGAGATAATTACAGCGCTGAAAGATACTTCAGCCACTCCTTCGATAGCTCAGTTGGTAGAGCGGAGGACTGTAGCATAAAGTCAGACATCCTTAGGTCGCTGGTTCAAATCAGGCTCGAAGGATTTTGTGCTTCGATTTCCATATCTTTCACTTTTATTCAAACAATACCTTCCATTGATTATGATCGAGACTTTGCAGTCCCTGGGTTTCAGGGATTCCTTGCATCCATCAAACAGCTCAAGTGCAAAAGTGGGGATGTAGCTCAGTGGTAGAGCGCATGTTTTGCATGTATGAGGTCCCGGGTTCAATCCCCGGCATCTCCAGGAGCCTCTGTTCCTTATCTTGGCTTTTTTCCAGAAGGCTAGCCTGCCATCATGCAGAAAGAAGAAGTTTGTCATGCAGTTGGGGTGAGAGCCCCACTTAAATAGTCAGACATTTGCTTTGGAAAAATCTTTGAACTAGGCATAGTTTGCGCATTTCAAGAAAATCGGAGAATTTTGCATTCCAAAAGAAGGAAATAAATGCCCTCTCTGAGGATCGAACTCAGGACCTTCAGATTATGAGACTGACGCGCTGCCTACTGCGCTAAGAAGGCTGTATATAGGCATCTGTACATAAGACCATGAAGATCATCCAGGTACAAGGCTGAAGGATTTTCCTGACTGACATTGTATACTGCAGAGTCGAATGGGGTGATGTGGCCGTCGGTTCAATGCAGGGTTTCCAATCATACAGTCAAATCTTGCAGAAGTGGGGATGTAGCTCAGTGGTAGAGCGCATGCTTTGCATGTATGAGGCCCCGGGTTCAATCCCCGGCATCTCCAGACTTTTGCCATGCTTACCTTGGA